>NC_083116.1:18061376-18220768 GCF_949774975.1 Lagenorhynchus albirostris
CTCATGGATACAATTAAAGTGAAAATCTCATCTTGCAGTGTAACCTTTTATTAATGTTATTTCCTGTACATTTTTTTGTTTTTCTACAGTGCTTAAATAATTTTGTTGTATTAATATATAATAAATAGCTCAATCATTCCCCTATTGTTGGATATTTAGGTTGCTTCAAGGCTTTTGATATTCAAACTAAGGCTGCTTTTTTCTTCTTCTGTTGAATTATTACCTTAGAGTAATTTCCCAGGATTGGGATACCTTGTTCCAGGACTATGGACATTTCTATGACTGTTGACCCAATTTGCAATGCCATCAGCAACTTGAATGAGCCTATTCTTCCAAAGCCTGTAGAGTATTGGGTTTTATAAATTGTTATTTGGGGCAATTAAATTAAGTATCAAATGGTGTCTCCTAGTTAGAACAATATAGATTTCTTCTAGGGTGATGATGTTCTTTGACCATTTGTCCCTTGGGTATCTGATAATTGTCTTGTACCTGTATAGCACCTCTGTCTACAGTTTAGATGCTAGTCATATATCTATGATCTTCCTAGCGTTTCCACCATTTAATCTTAGTTTCGATAATGGTTTTACATTTTTGTATTATGTTGTCCTCTCTGACCAGTCTTTTCTTTGCAGTGTTTTCTATTACTTCAAAACTTTTAAAATTCCTATAGTTAAGTTAAATACTCTAGTCAATTCCTAATTTTTAAAATTTTCTTTAACTATTTAATTTTTTATTTCATGTAGAAAGAATCATTATATATGGTAAGAGATAAAGCCTTATGTTAATTCCTCTCCATATCCATGACCAGATAACCCAGGTGAATTTACTTCATAATGGGTACTTTCCCATTGTTTTGTTATGCTTTGTTCATCACACATTCAATTATTACATTTATTAGAGCCTTTTCGTGGTCTCACTTTCGTGTTTACTAATCGATATTTCTGATCTGCATCTGAATTCTGCCATTTCAACTAGTGTTAATTTATAGCACATTCTAATATTTGATCATTCTTTTAGACTTTTGTTTCTCTAGGATAGTCATGCACAATTGTTACTACAAATGAATGTGGTATCTTTTTTGAAATAAGACATAGTTTCATTTGAATTGTCTACATCTATAAATCAATCTGTGAAGAAGTCTTAGCTTCACACTATCAGTCTTCCCATTCAGAAATGTAGCATGACTTTACATTTATCCATATTTTTATTTCTACCATTAAGTTTTCATATTATTTCTTTTTCTCACACTTATTTCCAAATACTTTAGTGTTTTTCTTTATTGAAATGTGTTATCTTTTCTCCTTTTTTGCCTTACTGATAGATATTTTGATGTGCTGAACTCTGTAGTTTTGTCTAATCACTTGAAGTTAATTCTGTGGCTTTTCTAGGTATATACTAATGTTATCTAAAAATTCTTTATCTTTAGTTTCTTCCTTTCCAATATTTACTTCTAATTTGTTTATTTATTTATTTGCGGTACGCGGACCTCTCACGGTTGTGGCCTCTCCCGTTGCGGAGCACAGGCTCCAGATGCGCAGGCTCAGCGGCCATGGCTCACGGGCCCAGCCGCTCCACGGCATGTGGGATCTTCCCGGACCGGGGCACGAACCTGTGTCCCATGCATCGGCAGGCGGACTCTCAACCACTGCACCACCAGGGAAGCCCCACTTCTAATTTATTTTCATACCTTATTACCAAAACAAGAATTTCCAGAAACACTAAGCTTATACATGAGTGAAAGCTCCCTTATTTAGGTCCAGTTTATAGGAAATGACTTTGTTTTTCCAATAGGCAGATTAATTCTTTATCATCCTTTATCATGTTAAAGAGGTAGTTCACTATTCCTATATTTAAAAGATGTCAACCATAACAAGGAGTTGGATTTTATCAAACGCCTTTTTTTAACATCTTTATTAGAGTATAATTGCTTTACAATGGTGTGTTAGTTTCTGCTTTATAACAAAGTGAATCAGCTATACGTATACATATATCCCCATATCCCCTCCCTCTTGTGTCTCCCTCCCTCTCACCCTCCCTATCCCACCCCTCTAGGTGGTCACAAAGCACCGAGCTGATCTCTCTGTGCTATGCAGCTGCTTCCCACTAGCTATCTATTTTACATTTGGTAGCGTATATATGTCCATGCCACTCTCTCACTTCGTCCCAGCTTACCCTTCCCCCTCCCCATATCCTCAAGTCCATTCTCTACATCTTCATCTTTTTTTTTTTTTTTTTTTTTTTTTTTTTGCGGTACGCGGGCCTCTCCCTGTTGTGGCCTCTCCCGTTGTGGAGCACAGGCTCCAGACGCGCAGGCTCAGCGGCCATGGCTCACGGGCCCAGCCGCTCCGTGGCATGTGGGATCTTCCCGGACCGGGGCACGAACCCGTGTCCCCTGCATCGGCAGGCGGACTCTCAACCACTGCGCCACCAGGGAAGCCCTCTACATCTTCATCTTTATTCCTGTCCTGCCCCTAGGTTGGTCAGAACCTTTTTTTTTTTTTTTGGATTCCACATATATATGTGTTAGCATACGGTTCAAATGCCTTTTTGGCATTTACTGAGATGACCATACATTTTTCCATAATATTGATATTTTTGACTAAATCATCTTTACATATCTGGGATAAACAATATTTGATCAAGGCTTAAAATGATTTTAGTAAGTTTCTATATTTTATTGGCATCATTTTGATTAAAATGCCCATATCAGTGAGAGGCAGTATGGCATAGCAAGTGTCTGAGTTCAAATCCAGCTGGACCCCATAATCACCCCATGTCTCTGCATAAGTGGCAGAGACAACTAACTTTGAATCCTGGTTCTGCCACTTAATAGCTTTGCTAATTCGTTACTTTGGATGAGCCTCACTTTCCTGTTCTTAACATGGGGACATAATGATATTTACCTTATAGAGATTATTGTGAGGATCAAATGAGCTAACTTGTGAAAAATGCTTAGTACAGTGGCTGGCATGGAGTAGTTCCATAGTAAATGGCTGCTATTATAAAGATCATATGCTTAAGTGATAATAAGCCGTGTTTTTCTTTTTTATATCATTCTTATCTTTTGAATCTGTTCTTACGTTTTTGTATCGTTTTTATCTGTATCATTCTTACCACATTTCCCTCTGAAGAGAATTTTAAGAAATATACCATACGTTTCAGTACTCAAGGATCATTTGTATAACATATCCTTCAAAGGCTTGGGGAAGAAAATCACCTTATAAATCCATCTGGCCTGGGTGTGTTTTGGAGCGTGTGAGTCTTTAATATTTCTCCTGTTTTCTTCTGCGTTTATTAGAACGTATTCAGATAATTCTGACAGTTTTGTCCAAGTGAAAGAAAAATATGAATTTCAGAAATTTTCTCTGCAACCTGAGAATGTTGATCTAGTCATTATCTATGTTTGCAATGATTTCAAGATGCAACTAGTTATTGGATGGCCTCATCACTCCTTCTGTAAGAAATACAGTCTGCATCATTTTACAAAGGGGTTACCTTGGAAGCTGACATTTATTTGACTCTCTAAACCTTTTTAAAAATGAGAGTCTGCTGTCTTTTTTTCCTGTTTATCTAATCAGAACCTTTGTGTGAACCCCAACCCCCCAATTCCCAGCTCTGAATGGAAAATGGAAAAGGCTTGTCAGAAATGGATGAATAATCAGTGTCTATAGCACTTCAACCACCCTTAAATAGCCAGAGGCTTCTGTATGGAATGGCCACAAATGATGTCGTGGGGCTGCAGGCTGTGGAGCCATTGCTAGAACAGCAGCAGCAAACAGGACTATTTGCTAATGACATTAGGTGGTGACAATAATTCCACAGGTTCAACAGAGAAAGGAGGTGCTTCACATTTTTGTGCATAGCACGACCCTGCCCGCATGTCCAATACTGTAGCATCAGTTGACCATCTTTGAAAAAGAATAATAAATGAGTTATGTGCCTTCGCAGAGGAGTAAAAACATAATTCTGGTAGAATAAGTTGAGAGTTCAAAAGTCCCTCAAAACGATGGGGCACTGATATCTGAGAGCGTTTTACTTTTCATCATCTTTAAAAACACAGCAACATTTGTTTGATGATGGATTACAATAATCCTTTTGTTACTAAACCATTACATAACTTTTAGAATTCTTTCCTGTATCCATCCAAGTTAATTAGATTTATTGGAAGAACAGGCCACTTGAGAGGCTGCTGCATCCTTACCTACAGTCTTAGCTTTACATCTGTATGTGTGTTAAGACATAACGAGAGTACATTCCCTAAGTGTATTTAAATGTTTGCTTACCTGCTGTATTTGACTGGCTGCAGGGAGAGGGACAGGAGTGAAAATTTAAATCCAAGTAATGTGAAGCACTGACCTTTGAAGATCCATTAGGAGCAGTGGTTCTGAGGCTATCCCAAAATGCAACGAGAGAAGTGTAAGTTATTCAGAGACTATAATGTACATACATTGTTTTCAGAACTCATCTAGTGGGTCAGTGAGTACACAACTTGATTTTTCCTGGGTCGTGACCCCAATCACGCCGAAGGAAAAGAGAAGAAAAGAAAACGTTGTCTAGCTCTACCCACTCCACTAAAGTGGAAAGTAATTCCAAGGTGAGTCTACCCCAGAGAGCAAATGGGCCCTTTTAAAATGCTGAGGGGAGGGGACAGCAATTTCCTACTGCCTTTGAAAACACTCCCTAATGACCTGGTGGCATGGAAATTTGCCTAGCTTCATTTGTCACACCACCCTGGATACAAGGGGGACAGTTTACCAGGCTCAAATTTGTTTATAAGGTTGTTCTCCCCTTCAGTGTGGAAAAGAGAGAATAATAAAGTCTCATTTGCAACTTTCACTGGTCAGAAATTTCCAGCAAGAGACAGTGTTGAAGCTGTGCTATGCTGAGAACCAGCAAACTGACCTACTTGTGACTTGAAATTTATGATAAAACAATTATTTCAGCCATGCAATAACAACAAAATCAAGCCAGCTTGTGTGGGATTAGGGAAAGCCAGAGTGTCCCACAGGAGATGTGGTTTGCCACGGTGGGCAGAGGTAAGGGAACCAGTGTTGACCCAAGTTATGTTTAGCATAAAGACTCCTTTGTTGACTCGCTGTGATAACAGTTCCTCATTTGTTAGATCATTGGGTATAAAGTTATATAATTCAGCCTTGCCCTTCTCTCCAGCCTACTGTGGTAGCCAACACCTCCTACTTTTAGCTATGGCAGTTCCTGGACTGCAAAAGCCATTTCCTATATGTCAGCCAACTTTGACTTTTAGAGTAGGGCAGGTCATTTGGCAAGTTGGAAGGGAGGTGGGGAAAGGTGGTTAGGAATGAAAGTGTCTTTTTTCCCTTTTTTCAAATAACTAGAAACTCCTGCCTTCTGTTTGACTTATGCTACGATTCTACCCACTATTACAAACCTATCAGACACCGCCCCTGCACGTTGTCCTGATAACTTTCACAGTGTTTGTCAGATGCCACAAAGGGTTTTTCTCAATTATTTAAAGAGCACAAACTGCTCCTATTATCCCACATTTAACAGTGATTGATTTCTTGCCTAATATCAGCTGGAGAATTCTATTTGGATCAGTCGGGCAGAATTTTTTAAAACGTAATGAGCCTGAGAATTCACTCTACTCTTCTATCTCACTGCTGCTTAAATATCTTCTGTAATGTTTTTGCACTTTCTGCAGAGCATGTAGAACTCTGTACTGGGGTAAAGCAGTTCATTGCAGGAAAGCAGCCCATGAATTGCTATGAGCTTGTCACTGAGGATCCTGCATATGTGTGTGTTTTCAGCTACAACTGTCCTCCTAAGATTAAATAAAAGCATGCATTTATTATTGTGGGGCTCCAATTAAGGGACAGCTGGTGTTCCTATTACACTTGCATTAAATCAAAACTTGTAATTTAGCTATCCAGATGTACATTATTTTAAGTCAAAATATATAATTGCATTTGCTTTGTACATTTGTCATTCAAAAGTATCTGGTACCCTACCTTAGGGCTCCTCCTACCCTTCAAACTCCGTTAAAGAGGGGGAACTATTCGCACAGATCAATGATTCCCTTTCTGAGGTTAGCGTCTTAAAGGGAAATAAAGGATTTATAGAAGGGACAGGACCCAGGAAGGCAGGTGTTGAGTATTGGTGTGTATATAAATATATTTTTTTTGCCTTCAGTGGGCCGACATATTTATTCACTAAGGTCATTTTTGGAATTACCTATTTCACCTTACCTGTATCCAAAGTGACTATAAAAGTACAGCTTTGAACCACACTGCATTTCTCATTGGCACTTCTGTTCCTGCAGCTCTAGAAACTTTGCTGCCTCCCTCCCCCGCCCCCTCCGGGGCTGTGTGCAAGCTCTGTTTGTTCTCGCTTTTGTAAAACCTGAGCCTTATGATTTGTCCCCCCTCCCCTTCCCTTAACAATGAAATAAAAAGCCTTTGCAGCGGGGGCTGGGCCGGCGGGTTGGGGGGAAAAGGCGCCACACCCCCTGAGAATAAAGCCCGCGCTTCGCTCCGGGAGAACCGAGCACGAATGAACGAACCACACAAAGAATATATTTGGCGACGGAACAGCGCCCTACAGGAAGAAAGTGCCCGCACTCAGAGCGGGATCCGGCGCGCGACTTTTTGGCGCTCTCCGGGAGCAGCGAGAAGTAGGCGGAGGACAGAGAGTCCCGGGCTGGGCGCGGGAGCGGGGGCAGCACGCAGCCCCATTCCCACGCGTCCGGGGCTGGGAGCGGCGCGCGCCGGACCAGGTGAGGGCGGCGGCGGCGGCGGCGGCGGCGGCGGCGGCGGCGGCGGCGGCGGCGGCGGCGGCGGCGGCGGCGGCGGCGGCGGCGGCGGCGGCGGCGGCGGCGGCGGCGGCGGCGGCGGCGGCGCGTGGTGTGCCACGCTACCTGGCCGGGCGGGGCCGGGCGGCCGAGGGCGGCAGCGTGCCGCCTCCCAGCCCGGGAGCGCCCGCGCGCCGCTCCACTGCCCGGCGGAGTTTGGCGGGAGTTGCCGTTCGGGCGCCCGAAGCCCCCTCGCCGGCGCCATGCCCTCGGCGCGCCGCGCGTGTGCCGGGCGCTGGGCGCGGCGAGGGCCTGCCCGCCGCAGGGGCCTGGGCCGCCGGGTCAGCGGGCGCTGCCGGGGACCGGCGGGCGGAGGGCACGCTTTTGGCTGCGGCCGGGCGGGGTTTGGACCGGGGTTGCCATGGCAGCCGCTAGCCCGGCCCGGAGCCCCACGCCCGCCTGCCGCTGGGGAGCCGGGGAGCTCTAGGTGTGCTCCAAGTGGACTAAACCAAGCGCTAGGGAGGCGCGGGGAGGGCCGGCCCGGGTTCCCCGCTGTTCCCCGGCCCGCCGGCCGGCCCCGGGGAAGGGCCCCGAAGTAGTCGAGTAAAAGAAAATCTTCTGGCCTCTGGGCCCGAAAGGAGGCTCGCCAAAGCACGGGGCGTGGGGGGAAGAGGGGATCGGAGGGATTGTCGCCTCCGTCCTGGAGTCCCCGTGTGCGTGTCTCTCGCTTGACATTTTATACCCCACCGCGGCCGACTCGGAGCCGGGTTGCCCGTCCCAGCCCTGAAGTTCTGTAGGTGGGGCGGGCTTTAATTTGCTTATATCTAATGATTTCAGGAGCCTCGCTTTAAAATGGCGGCATTGAGTATCCACCCCTGCTAGAGGCTCTCCCGGCACCGGGGCCACCTCGCGCAGCGCTGCTTTTGCTTCTGCCGCTAACAGATGGCATGTGCTGCTGTCGCTGCCGCTGCCCCCGCCGCTGCCGCTGAGAGCGGGACCCCTTAGGCTCTGGGTTCGCAGTAGCAGCCGAAGGTAAGGATGGCGAGGAGTTGGGGTTGTTGAGCGTGGCTGCCTTCCTAGGACGCCGACGAAATCGAATGCCTTTTAAACTTTACTTTTCAAAATGGCAAAGAGAAGGAAAAGTAATCCTGCAACTTTTTGCAATTTTAGGGCTTTGATCTGTCTTATTGTTCTGCTTCCTTCTTTCTTTTTTCCCTTTCTTTTTACTTCTTCTTCCTTTATATATATTGCATATATAACCTATATATAATATACATTTTGTAATTTAAAGGAACTTGCATGGCATATTATCAGCAAATGCTTCTAGCCACTCATTTCCCCGTGGCCATGCGATATCGTGGGCAGTGCCCCAGCTTTCATGCTGAGCCGTGTCTCTTGCCGCTCTGGATCAACACATTTGGGCAGCTTGCTTTTACTACCGGCATCTGAAGGGCCTGAAGGTAGATTTTAGGAGACTATTGAAAAGGTAACTTTAATTTTTAGCGTTCACACAAATAGCTCTTATGGTCAGAAAATGAAATTAAATCAAGACGAGCAACCCAAGTTAACATTCAGGTGATTCAATTGTGTAGTTTTATCATTAGTAGACCTACTGTGTGTTTTCTGACTATTGATTGGTATAGATTGATACAACAGTGAGGGTGAATTTATTGTTGCTGTAATTAAGGTAGTGTGTTTTCCAAAAGTTCTTTTTTCTTAGATGTTCCTTAAATGCTAGTGTTTATGAATTGGGCATGGATCCCCACAGCCTAACGCTACACATGTATTGAGTTCATGGGAAACCATCAATTAAAACAAAACTATTGCAAGATTTAATTTTGAAATGGTTGATAATTTTTCGCTCTGTTGACTCCCTGGTTTAATGTCTTTGGGTGGTTACTGATATAATGGTTGGAAAGTAGACTGTTGAAATAGCTGTACAAAAGACTAGACATCGGTGTTTAATACAATTGACCTGAGGTTTTTTTCCCTTTGATGAAAGGCATATTGTCAATGAAGCTTAACAGAGACCTCAGATTTTTCTAGTTACATTCATATTTTCCATTTTGCCTATGAAAATCTAGTCCTTAATGGTTTTTTAAAATAAATTTATTTATTTATTTTTGGCTGAGTTGAGTCTTTGTTGCTGCACGCGGGCTTTCTCTAGTTGCAGCGAGCGGGGGCTACTCTTCATTGCGGTGCGTGGGCTTCTCATTGCAGTGGCTTCTCTTGTTGCGGAGCTCGCGCTCTAGGCGTGCGGGCTTCAGTAGTTGTGGCTTGCAGACTCTAGAGCGCAGGCTCAGTAGTTGTGGCGCATGGGCTTAGTTGCTCTGTCATGTGGGATCTTCCCGCACCAGGGCTCGAACCTGTGCCCCCTGCATTGGCAGACGGATTCTTAACCACTGCACCACCAGGGAAGCCCCTTAATGTTTAAATACTTTTAAAAGTTGTTTAAAAAATGTTTCTCAATATGTAATACTTTGGGGGGATGCTTTCATATTCATTGAAACTTCCCTAAACATTGCCTAAAAGGGCTTCTGCCCACAGCCCAGCTGATACTATTCTACCTCTGTCCACTTTCGACTTCTCCCAAAGCAGTAGAAGCTACTTGGCTGGCAGATTCTCCTGTTATTAAATTAAGCAAGCTTCTGGGGAGTAGCGGGGGGAAAGAGATTGTTTTGCACTTATTAGAAATGGTGCAGTTTTCCTGCCCAGATGCTATAGTGTGCCTAAAAAGAACTTAACTGTTTCCAGTGGAGTTACTATGTAATCCGTTTTCCAGATTATTGTTGGGAGAAGTGTTTGGGGCAGTTCATTGCTTCACATCTGAAAGGAGAGTTCCTCCTGCAGGTAGAGAAATAGATATTTGCATTTTTGCAAGAGAGCAGGGGTGACCAAAAGCAGCTTCCCACGTTTTTAGTGATTATATCCTTAGATTTCAGCTCATGAAGCTTTGCTTCCTCATGTGCTGCCTTGTTGCTGAATGACTTTGGACCAAATGCATCCTTAAAAAGGGGGTGCTGGGGTGGGTGCTAAACCTTGGGCCCAGAACAGACAAGCTGAACTAGTGTCAGAGACATTAGGAAGACATTTTGCCAGTTATACATTCTGCGGCTTCATATAGTGATGAGATTGGAGACCTTGTGTGAAAACAGGTGAAGGAGTTTGTCAGAAAAAAAAATATTTTGAGAGAGAATTGATATAGTGCTGGGCTAGGGGTGGTGACTGAGTGTTTCGCTCTATTTCTAAGAGCTACTTCATTTCTCTAATTCCCTTCGCTGCTTTAAGCCCTCATAATGATTCCCAGGACTATTATAAAGTCCCTTTTTTCCCTCAACTGTCCACTGAAGGCATTTCACAACAGCTGCTTTTTAAGGGGGATAAAACCTATGATTCTGAGCTGGTATCTGAATTCTCTTTGGTAATCTCCTGAACCTACCTTTTACCTAAGCAATGCTTTGCACAAATTAGGTGCTTAATAAATGTGGAGTTAAAAAGAAAAATGAGTAGTCGGTAAACTCACAGAGGAGCAGATTTCGTGCTCAGCTTTTAATTTAAACAGAAGATTTTCTGTTTTTTGTGAGCTGGCAAGAACCTCAAAATTTGAAGTAATTTAGAACAGCATTCCCCCTAATTGCTTGCATTTTATTTGCCTCAAATGGGTTCTCTTGCTTCTCACCGCAGTGCTAGGCACTTGTGTAATTCATCCTTCTGACCAGTAGGTGTATTATTATCTGCCCAGCTCTACCATATGAAAAAGTAATCACAGCAGCCTGGGGAAGAAAGGTTTTGTCTCTGGAGGCTGTACAGTACTGCACGTGCTGGAACAGTGGCCATATGTGGGCTGCTGTTCAGATGCTGACAGTGTAGTCGGAAGTACAATTTTGTTCTCCACCCAACTGTCTTTATATGCGAGACGGAAGGGAAGGAAAGAAGAGAGTGAGAAGCCCTAACGTGATGAAGATTTTCCTTCCGAAAAATGTACACTTACCCTGCTTAACAGCGCAGTCAATTCAGGAAGGTGGCAGAATTGTTCTGTTTCGAAATAAATCACGTTGTCTGATAGGATTACAAACAGGGATTGGGGCCTAGCAGACAAGAATAAGTTACAGTCCATGTTTGACAAGTAATTTGATCCTGTAATTAAAGTTAGATAATGGTCACTGCCATGTTAAAACTATCAAGTGTCTGAAAGAGCAGTCAGGCTACACTCACCTTGACTTCGTTAAGGTGCTTCCATACAGTTGAGTTTTCTTATAACAATGTCTAGTAGGGTGAACAGATGGATTTTTTTTCCCATTATAAATGTATGTGATGTCAAGAAAGTAGAAATAAGTTTTGTTTCTTTGGGGGAATTTGCCTCTCCCTACGTGTGACGCAGTTCTCGATGCAAAAAATAGAAAGAAACCCGTGCCTCAGATAAAATGAAGTGGGCATTTTTCCTCTAAGAGAATAAACTGTTTGGGAGCAAGTAGTTTAATTGCCAACCAACCCAAAACAAACAAATACAAATTATGATCCAAAAGAAAGCAATTAAATCTGTATTAATGTAGGCTTTTAGATCTTAAGGAATCCAGATGGTCTGTGGCATTCTGCTCTTCCTCAATGGTTATATATTGCCTCAAGACAGCCAAATGACAATGTTGGAAAGGCACCTTCGAGAATTAGAATAAATAAGTTATCAGTTACATTACCGGGTGTTAATGACATCCATGTGACCTAAAAGGGGTCAGAAAAGTTTTTTTTCCAGATCATTCTAGTAAAGACAATATAAAACCATCATTTACTTCTACTTGGTTTTAAATAGAGTGACAGTGTTTTTAAAAGAGTGATGGAGAAATAATGCAATCTGGGAAGAGGGACCTTATTTTTATTTGAGAAATAAAGGTACTCCCAAGTTGTCTGGACACATGAAAGCACACACATGTGCAAACTAGTCTTCATTTTACGACAATTTATACAGCCGGGCATTGATTTATTCCTGGAAGATTATGGGAAAAATACCTATTTTTACAGCAATCCTCCAACTCTAAGAATGAAAGAAAAAATGCTTCTTTTTTTAAAAGCATTCATAATAAATGCTTGTATTACATGATTCTCTCTGAGGCTCTGTATGTTCAACTCCAGTCAGTTAACTTTCAGAGAAAGGATACATTGATCACAACTCAAGAGGAAACAGAAATGAAAGGAAGCTTGCTTTAAGCACGTGTGTGTGTGTGTGTGTGTGTATGTAAGTGAATATACATATGAATGTATATAACATGTACATTGTATATAACATGTATGTTGTGTATATTCACATACGTATGTCACACACGTATATATATATACTTTTTTCTTCCTCTATATATATATGATCCTTTTCAAGAAACTCAAGCATAGTAACCCCAGAACTCTTTATAATAGCCATGAGAACAAAGTGTTAAGGGGTAAAAAGGAGACCAATGAGAGATTTAGGAATCAATTAGGCACGCTTGTTAAAATATTATGTCCACTCTTAAGTCCTTCCTCCATCAGCATTAAGTTGGCTCATGAGTAGAAGGAGTGCTTTGTTTCTGACGTTAGGCAGGAGTTCATTTTATGCCCACACAGTGGGTGAACTTGAGGGGCCCAGAAGTGAAGGGCCTCCAGTTGAGAAAGGCAGTCTGGGCAGAATTGCAGGAGGTTGGTATTAGACTTCCAGCAGGCTCTGTGATCTCCTTAGGCCATGGGGGCATCCTAGGGACTGACAGTTTGGCGGATCTTGTTTTCCAGTGTGGATCACTCAAATTAGCTTAAAATTGTCCCCAACAGTTATTCTTTGAATCTCGAGCTTCTTGGCATTGCCCGCAACTGGTGTGGAAATCTGAAAATGGTTTCTAAGGCTTATTCAGGTTTCCTTGAATGTATGAGTAACTCCTTATTAGGCAAGTTCCTGGGTCTCCTTACCTCATATCACCAGTGCCTGGCACATACTAGGCTGTCAGTAAAACTTGGTTAAGTAAATGGGAGAATAGTCTTTCTAACTTGTTCTTTTATTTTATGAACAGCCTTCCTGTGATTTCAGGTAGCGTTATCTATTTTTGATTGACAAAAAAAAATTAACCCAACAACAAACAGAATATCCTGCTGGAGGCGTTGATAACAGCTCTCTCACAAGTCCAGGGAAAAGCAAGAAATGGCAACCTTTGGGCTGAGACCTCGAGGAGTAGCCTGAAAACCAGTTGCTCTTTTTCTGTCACCTGTAGTTGCATTTAGTAGATCTCCAGCACATCCCAGAGAAATCAGTCTGCAACAAGAAGTTATGTAGCAACAGTCCTTCAAATCATTTCACCAGATAAAAAAAGGAACAAAATCAGAAATACCGTGACTCAGATGCCTCGTGTCATGTATAGTTTAGAAAGTGATGAAGTGAGACAAAACCCAAAAAGGACACTGAGAGCTGTCTCATTTTCAGTCAAACACTGATTGCCCATTTAGAGGGTGAATTTGCATAGGTTTTTATTTACCAAGATACAGGTATGAATAGCGCCTCTTTTTACTGTGTCCAGAAAGCAAAGTCCACACAGTGGAAGAGACAAGAGCTGCCATTTCAGATCCACCACAATCATCTTTTGTGCCCGGAGGACCATCAGTCTTTAGGTACAGCTTTTGTAGCCTCTCCTTATATAGCGGCATGAAGAAACCAAACAAGGGGGTGGGTTTTTATTTGGGGGGGGGGTGGCCTGTTAGCAAAAAATGAGAGTGAAAGAACCAGAGAGCTTGCATTTCACCTTTTGTTTTTAGTCTTCAACCTTCACGCGGGAAAACAAAACAAAGCAGAACAAAAGCACCGTGTACAATATTAGCTTGGGCATACATCCCATAGTATAATTCCCCAGCTGTTTGCTTTACAAACTTAGAAAATGAGATTGTCACCTAATGTTAAGGTGGCTGCTTTATTATGATTGGATTCATGTACTATATAGTGGTTTTTCTGAGTTCTATTTAAAACGTATAGAGAAACGCGCTCAACCAGAGGCATGGCACAGTGGCAGAGATCACATTTCACCTCAGCACCCGACTGGAGTTTGCGTTTGTCCTCTGCAAAGCAGGCATTCAATAACTGGCCCAATTGTGGGTGCTATTTTGTTAAAGAACACGTTGATGTTTCCCCAAATTCTTGCTATCTGTGATAGATGAGGATTCCAAAGAAGAGAAGTGGATTCTTTTCAGAAGTGATTTTGAGAAAAATTTAAACTCCTAAGTCGTTGATGTCAGCATTTTTCCTAAGTAATTGGATAGCACCAAGAAAAACCTTATTAGCTCACGCAGAAGTATGAAGTGAAAAATAGTACAGATTATAGGGTCACATTTTATGTCTAAAGTCTTCAAATGCAGAAAAACATGGGGGGGCGTGGTCGAGGAGGTGCCGTGTAATCTGATCTGTTTCATGAATGCCTATAGCAGTGGCCTCAGCCACAGACACGGGCTGTGTCAATAAGTGCTCTGCGGCTTTCTGAAGCCAGGGTCTGGGCTGGAATCAGGTTGACAGGCTCCCCAAGGGAAGGCATTTTTTGAGAAAGACATTAGAGTTTGGCGGAACTTTGGCCAACTAGCTGCCCTGCTACCATTTATTAATCCTCTTTCTCAGAGAGATAAACCTGGTTTTGCTGGGGGACTCATTCGGACATACTGTAGCAATAATACGAGGGCAAAATGCTTGTGCTTCCCGACTGAAACTTCCCCTCCAAAGCTCTTTTGTGACTGAGAAGTTGACAGACTGGAGAAATGTGACACAGGGCTTGGCATTTCACAGTGCTAGAAAAAGAAGAGAATACCTCCATATGTTGTGAAGAGTGTGGTGATAATAATAAAGGATCTAAAATGTGATTCCCTTAGAGAGCTCTCATACATGCACATACTTTGAAGTTGCACAAGTCATGTTGTGGGCTGGTGAGAGAGAGAAAGAGACAGAGAGTCAGAGGGAGAGAGAAACCAAATTTACGAAGCTAGTTCCTCTTCTCTGGGATATTGTAGTCTGCAGTTTTCTCTTACTAATCAGATGCATGCAAATTGTGGTTCTGAAAATAAACCCAAAATTAACAGGAAACATCTAGGCTATCTAATGTCTGATTCTGAGCACTTTTACTTTTCCTAATGTGGTCTGTTATTCCTGTATTCATTAAAAGTGCAGAAGTTCAAGTGACTGGTTGTATGACCTGTGCTAAGGAAAATTTTTTGGAAAAGTTACTTTTTTCACTTGCAAGCTTAGATCATCTAATAGCCCTCCTCATTGCCCTTCCATCTATCCCCAAATAAGTTTCCATAGTATTTTTAGCCACCTATGAAAACAGTTCAGATGGAGGCAGTGAGAAATGGTGACAAGCAATGACAGGAAATGCCGTTTGCGCTGGTCTCCTTCATAACTTAGTGAGGCCACAGCTGGCTGATTTGATTTTAACTTCCTGTTTGGGGGCTACTTGGGTCAAAAGTAGCAGTGTTTTCTGTATAGAGATTTTTTTGGCTTTATTCTTTAGGGCCACAGTAAATCTGTCACTGGACTGCATGTTTTATATATTTTATGGACTATCATGTGGTTTGAGTTTAATTTGGAAGGCAGTGCTTTTACAGTCAAGATTCCCCACCACCACCACACACACACGTGCAGCTTTAGGGTCTGGGGTTGCATGGGCCTTTGAAAGTTTATAGCTCTATTTACACAATAGTGATTGCTGAGAAGGGCATTTCCTGCCAGTTAATGACTGGTCGGAAAGGCCAACAGTCCAAATCCAGGGAGAGACAACCATTCATTAAATGCCACTAAGGGACCAGGGCGCTTTTATCACGAAGTGGTTAGGAGAAAGTGAAAACGCAGTCTGCCTTTTGAAGAGCCCAAAGCAGCGCCGGCAGAACCAGATATGGATGTGCTGCCTTGTGGTATGAAGAACGGAGCTTCTTTTCATGACAGGGACCAACTGACTTTCCCACAGGGTGCCAAATCAAGACGTGGGTGAGGAGGGCATTTCCTTCAGGTTGATGACCCAGTGGAGAGGGGACAGATAAAGATAAGGGCCCTGAACTTGCCAAGTATTAGCTGCCTGAAAATGGTCAACTCACAGGTGTTACAGCTACCTTAAAAACCTTTAAGATCACATGGTTGAATTTCCTAATTGGTTGAATAACTGATCATTGCCAAAGTGGACAAGAATTTAGGGATGGAAAGAATGATCTCTTTTCAAGGTCAGTTTAGCAGGACACCGATATTCCGTTTCAATTCCCTAATATAAAGAAAAGGTAAATAATATGTATGAAGAATGCTTTGCCTCTTGTGGAAGCACCTTTGAGGGCTGTAATATTAACCATTTAACCTAAGACATTCTCAGGAAACAGTTTTGTCCGCAGTATAATTCTTGCCTGCTATAAAGCAGCTGAGGTGTGAAGAATTTGGCATTGATTTAGAGCGAAAACAGAATAGGACCGAGATTAGGTTCACATCCAGGAATTACTGACTTCCTGGCCTGTCCTTTGCTCCCTTAGCTTCCTAAGCCTTCAATTTGCTAAAATGTTAAATGTTTATAAAGGATAAACATCTGTTCTAAGTTCTTTAATAGATACCTCCACATAAGGGAGGTTGTGGGACACCCTGACTTCAGAACTTGGCTTGGTCCTTTACCTTGAAATTTTCTTTCATATCTATCAGATTTGGTGGGGGGATGGCAGGGGTGGACTGAACCTCTAAAATACGGGCAATCATAATAGGCCAGACACCTGGGTTTCTTCATGGGATTGAGAAATCTGTCACAGGCGGCACAAACCAAATATTAAGTTTCATTTTTGGGTCTGGAAAATGTCATTACATGCTTTTAAAATATTCAGTAATCCAAAGATTGCTGGTTATAACCAGTTCAAAAAATAAAAGTTTCCCAAAGTTTAAAACACTACAAATGAACTGTATACCAATTACTGTTGTTATTATTAGATGAGGCCTTGAGCACATTTATAAACAAAGAAATGACTTGGATGAACTAAAAAAAAATTTGAAAACATGATTTTATTATTTTGAGCATTCTTGCATTTGAATGTTAAGATACACTAAAATTCTGTGAGCTCAGATTAAAGACAATATTCTGATTTACAAAATGTTTTGGATTAAGAACAAATAAGGTTCTTCTGAGTAGATGTCCTATTACCTGAATTAACACACATTTGTAATTAGCAACACAGCTGCATTTAAATAATGATCCAGAAACCTTAGAAGTATCTTGTTCTAGGAGTTTAAGTACCCCGTCCATCTTCTTGACATCATGTTTTGTTTAGCAAACCCTTTCTTTGTAGGTTATCCCCAAATATATTTCAAGCTGGTTCGGATTCAGTTACCACAGTCTGTACTAGTGGCCTCAAAATTAATGAAGATTTACCCTACTATAAGTGAAGCCAATACCATTACCTTGTGGCGTGTGAAAAGTCTATTTGTTCTATCAGCGTAGTCTTCAAGTGGTGGGCAATAAGTCATTAGTGCATAATGAAGTCTGTTTAGTAGGTTATGACTAACATTACTTTTAAACAAAATTGAATAAAATATACAGCAAGAAAACATCAGACTATATCGTGTAGTAGGCTTAGATATTTTTTGTGAGACTTATTTCAGATCTATGCACATATGTACTTAGGATGTAAAATGTATTTCTCACTATTTGTTGCTGTTGAAAAGGTTTAAAAGTCAGTGTTTTAGTAGATGTTATTTCAAACCAGGTCAGAAATGTTTTTTCCTCTTTTTTTGGAAGGGAAAGTGGTCAAGGGATACTGGGGTCTTGGGTGCTGACATACTGAATGATGTTGGTTAAGTTCCTTCACAGTTGTGTGTCTGTTTTTCAAACTGAGAAGTGAGACATATTGCTGTAGGAATGCTGTAAGATTTAACGTCTATGATATGTTGTAGTCCCGAGGGTATACACTTTATGTAAGTATTATGTATTTACCAAGTGTTATTGATAGACCATGAGACACAGAAAATAATGCTAGCTAGGAACAGAAGACAAAAAAAGACATCTTAGAAAAACAACAACAATAACTAAAAATCTTGGGATGGCTGGGTGTGAGGTGCTTGTAGCAGCAAAAGAATGGTTAAAGAGTTTAAATGTAGAAAAAAGCCCACATTAATATGAGTTTAATGAGTTCAAAAATTGGCTTTGATTTTTACAAATCTAAAATGGTCATATCAAGAGAGAAGAAAGCTGATTTTTAAATAAATATAAATGTACACATTTACCATGTTTGGAAGAAAACCTGTGGGTGGCTATTTTCTTCTGCAATGAGAAAAGGCACACATTAAAATGAATTTTAAAATTGTGGATGGGAGGCATAAGCCGAGAGTCTGTTAAATATACCTAGATCAATAGATGGGAATGATTACACAAATAAAGACAATGGTAGTAACATAGCCTTTCTAATTACTTTTTTGTACTGATGAGAATTAGGCCCAGCAGTAGGAAAAAAAAGATTTACTCATATGAGGTACTGAGTATAATCCATTAAGAGACTGGAGACCACCTTAGAAATCTGGACAATTTGTGCATATTCCTTTGAATTAGATCATTGTGAGGGGGAGGAAAATATTGCCTTCTGGGGTACTGTTGCATCTCTCCAGTACGTACGATCATAAGGATATTGTCCTTACCCACCCAGCCCCATCCCCAGTTCTCTGCCAGTGCCATGAAATCTCCTTTATGGCTGAACATGCTGAC
The DNA here is from genome assembly GCF_949774975.1 of Lagenorhynchus albirostris. Taxonomy (NCBI): domain Eukaryota; kingdom Metazoa; phylum Chordata; class Mammalia; order Artiodactyla; family Delphinidae; genus Lagenorhynchus; species Lagenorhynchus albirostris. The sequence continues at coordinate 18,079,848 of NC_083116.1, forward strand.
TTCATTCCCAAAGGTCTTTTACTGTGGACATCTTTCAGAGCCTTAATGCACTGCTGCTTTCTCCACACGGAGAATTTGAAATGAAATTAGGCTTTTCATCGCAGACATTTAAATGGTAAACTTAACTTACTACTCTGGAAATAAAATACAATCTCAGCTGTAATCAGTTGGTAACTAAATTCTGTCAATTGTAAATGAGTTCTTATCTCCCTCTTCAGATATACCATATTTAAAACTTGTTAAGAATAGAGAAAGGCTTACACATCTAATGGTTGTGTAATTAGCAATCAATTTATTAAATGGGATGTAAAACAAATTAAGCATCATAATAAAGTGTTATACCATCACCGACAAAAACGTTCCATGCATTACTCTATTCATGATGATAAAAACTAAAAAATGATGGATTAATCTGCATACATTTCCCGATCTTTGGAGCGACAGGTTTTAACTATTTCTTATTCTGTTTGTTAAAGCTGTTTAGAGAGCACTAATATGTATGTTTTTAGGCCACAGGATAACTCTGCCTATAGCATCTGTTTCACCATAAACAACATTTTAGTAGCGTAGAGTAGGTAGAATAAGATGTGGGCAGTTTAAGTGTGAGTTATTCAGGATTTTCAGTTGCAACAAGCATGTGGTTGTTTGTATGTTTTGGGCAAACAAAATTAGTCATTGGTTTGGGGTGTCAGCTACTTTTTAAAATTTTTAAATTTTTTATACAATTTTAAAGGTTACACTCCATTTAAAGTTATTACAAAATATTGGCTATATTCCTTGTGTTGTACAGTACATCCTTGAGCCTTTCTTATACCCAATACCTCCCACTCCTTCACCCTTATATTGCCCCTCACCTCCCCACTGGTAGCCACTAGTTTGTTCTCTGTATCTGTGAGTCTGCCTCTTTTTTGTTATATTCACTAGTTGGTTGTACTTTTTAGATTCCACACATAAGTGATATTATACAGTATTTGTCTTTGTCTAACTCATTTCACTTAGCATAATGCCCTCCAAGTCCATTCATGTTGTTGCAAATGGCAAAATATCATTCTTTCTTATGGCTGAGTCGTATTGCAATATATGTATTTATTTTTATTTTTAAATTTTATTGAAGTATAGTTGATTTACAATGTTGTATTAGTTTCGGGTGTACAGCAAAGTGAGATATAAATATATATATATATATATATATATAATTGTTTTTTCAGATTCCCTTCCCCTGTAGGTTATTACAAAATATTGAATACAGTTCCCATGCTATACAGTAGGTCCTTGTTGATTATCTATTTTATATATAGTAGTGTGTATATGTTAATCCGAAACTCGTAATTTATCCCTTCCCTGATCTTTCCCCTTTGGTAACCATAAGTTTGTTTTTGAAGTCTGTGAGTCTGTTTCTGTTTTGTAAATAAGTTCATTTGTATCATTTTTTTAGATTCCACATTTAAGTGATATCATATGATATTTGTGTTTATCTGTCTGACTTACCTCACTCAGTATGATAATCTCTAGGTCCGTCCATGTTGCTGCAGATGGCATTGTGTCATTCTTTTTTTGTGGCTAACTAGTATTCCATTTTGTGTGTGTGTGTGTGTGTGTGTACATATCACATCCTCTTTATCCTTTCATCTGTTGATGAACACTTAGCTACTTTTTTCACTTTAGCCCTGTGGGTCTATTTTGTGAATACTTGGCAAATTAATAGTGATAAGAAAAAGCTATGGAAGAAGGTGTGCTAAATCCAACTAAACCCCAAGCTGTCATTCATTTTACACATCATCCTCGCTTTTCTCAGTCTGTGAAATATTATGATCCCTTGTGTAACACATCTGTCAAATTTCATTTAAAACTTCAACGTATACATGGAACACAAGACCTTCGGCAGGTGAGTTTATTTTGTTTATTGTGAATGAAAATTTCCCTCAGAAGGCAATGAGACTGTGAGGGCAAACTGTCTTCTAGAATGAAGAAGGAAGATGGAAAGAAAGAAAGAGATGCTAGATTTGCTAGTCTTTTGCTTGGATAATTCCTTTTATCATATTCATCATTTTCGTGGGACCCTATTGGCCAAAAGAAAATTAAGATGTTGGTATTGCTGTTGGCAGAGTCTTTTCTAACTGATAAGTGAGGAAAACCTCTTGGTTCCAAGAATCACCACCATTAGTGCTTTCAGGAAGCCTGCAACGATTGGACATAAGAAAAACAAAAGCCTGGTCATCTCAGCTCCAGGACAGGAGCTCTGGTTCCTGTTGTTCCTCGTGTTGAGTAATAATTCAAACAAGACAAGACAAACCCCTCTTGAAATGAGAGGTTGATTGGTTGGTTTGTTCTTAAGTGAAAATAAGCTGGGTTTCCTTGAATCCCTGTAGAGGGAGTGTTGTGAAGCACACATGCAGACTTCAGAGTCTTCAAATTTTTAGCTTCCTAGAGCAGGACAGAACTTAGGTAATAAGAAGTCAGAGGGCTTCCCTGGTGGCGCAGTGGTTGAGAGTCCGCCTGCCGATGCAGGGGACACGGGTTCGTGCCCCGGTCCGGGAGGATCCCACATGCCGTGGAGCGGCTGGGCCTGTGAGCCATGGCCGCTGAGCCTGCGCGTCTGGGGCCTGTGCTCCGCAACGGGAGAGGCCACAACAGTGAGAGGCCCGCGTACCGCCAAAAAAAAAAGAAGTCAGAAAGTAGAATCAACAACCATTGCTTTTGTGTCGTTGAGGGTCCGTTTCTGATTTGCTGGGTGTGAATAGTGGCATAGAACTTAACCACGTGAGATGTCAGAGGCCTGTGACTTCCCTTGACACCGTCTTATGCTGGCAGGCCCAGACATTGGCTCTTGGAGTTCTTGGGTGGCAGTGCTTACTACCACCTTCGCCTCCAATCTTAATATCTGTAGGCAGGAGTTTATATATAGGAATAAAATTTGAACCCCCATTTTCAGGCCCAGTAAAAATGTCCTATAATAGACGTTTAGAGTCAACTGACATTTATCGAATACTTACTGTAGCCAGATGCTCTGCTACGTGCTTTCATTATTGTTATGACAACATTTTCCCTAGCTATGAAATGCAATTGGTTCTAGCCAGGCAAGTACTCTCTTTGGCATCAGTAGATATCAGGCTAAAAATTGCACCTTCAGCTCTTTGCTCACTTTTTTTTTTTAACATCTTTATTGGGGTATAATTGCTTTACAATGGTGTGTTAGTTTCTGCTTTATAACAAAGTGAATCAGTCATACATAAACATATGTTCCCATACGTCTTCCCTCTTGTGTCTCCCTCCCACCCACCCTCCCTATCCCACCCCTCCAGGCTGTCACAAAGCACCGAGCCAATATCGCTGTGCCATGTGGCTGCTTCCCACTAGCTATCTACCTTACTACGTTTGTTAGTGTGTATATGTCCATGACTCTCTCTCGCACTGTCACAGCTCACCCTTTCCCCTCCCCATAACCTCAAGTCCGTTCTCCAGTAGGTCTGCGTCTTTATTCCTGCCTTACCCCTAGGTTCTTCATGACATTTTTTTTTCTTAAATTCCGTATATATGTGTTAGCATACGGTATTTGTCTTTTTCTTTCTGACTTACTTCACTCTGTATGACAGACTCTAGGTCTATCCACCTCATTACAAATAGCTCAATTTCGTTTCTTTTTATGGCTGAGTAATATTCCATTGTATATATGTGCCACATCTTTATCCATTCATCCGATGATGGGCACTTAGGTTGTTTCCATCTCCGGGCTATTGTAAATAGAGCTGCAATGAACATTTTGGTACATGACTCTTCTTGAATTTTGGTTTTCTCAGGGTATATGCCCAGTAGTGGGATTGCTGGGTCATATGGTAGTTCTATTTGTAGTTTTTTAAGGAACCTCCGTACTGTTCTCCATAGTGGCTGAACCAATTCACATTCCCACCAGCAGTGCAAGAGTGTTGCCTTTTCTCCACACCCTCTCCAGCATTTATTGTTTCTAGATTTTTTGATGATGGCCATTCTGACTGGTGTGAGATGATATCTCATTGTAGTTTTGATTTGCATTTCTCTAATGATTAACGATGTTGAGCATTCTTTCATGTGTTTGTTGGCAGTCTGTATATCTTCTTTGGAGAAATGTCTATTTAGGTCTTCTGCCCATTTTTGGATTGGGTTGTTTGTGTTTTTGTTATTGAGCTGCATGAGCTGCTTGTAAATTTTGGAGATTAATCCTTTGTCGGTTGCTTCATTTGCAAATATTTTCTTCCATTCTGAGGGTTGTCTTTTGGTCTTGTTTATGGTTTCCTTTGCTGTGCAAAAGGTTTTAAGTTTCACTAGGTCCAATTTGTTTATTTTTGTTTTTATTTCCATTACTCTAGGAGGTGGATCAAAAAAGATCTTGCTGTGATTTATGTCAAAGAGTGTTCTTCCTATGTTTTCCTCTAAGAGCTTTATAGTTTCCAGTCTTACATTTAGGTCTTTAATCCATTTTGAGCTTATTTTTGTGTATGATGTTAGGGAGTGATCTAATCTCATACTTTTACATGTACCTGTCCAGTTTTCCCAGCACCACTTATTGAAGAGGCTGTCCTTCCTCCACTGTACATTCCTGCCACCTTTATCAAAGATAAGGTGTCCATATGTGCGTGGGTTTATCTCTGGGCTTTCTATCCTGTTCCATTGATCTATCTTTCTGTTTTTGTGCCAGTACCATACTGTCTTGATTACTGTAGCTTTGTAGTATAGTCTGAAGTCAGGGAACCTGATTCCTCCAGCTCCATTTTTCTTTCTCAAGATTGCTTTGGCTATTCGGGGTCTTTTGTGTTTCCATACAAATTGTGAAATCTTTTGTTCTAGTTCTGTGAAAAATGCCAGTGGTAGTTTGATAGGGATTGCATTGAATCTATAGATTGCATTGGGTAGTAGAGTCATTTTCACAATGTTGATTCTTCCAATCAAGGACATGGTATATCTCTCCATCTATTTGTATCATCTTTAATTTCCTTCATCAGTGTCTTATAATTTTCTGCATACAGGTCTTTTGTCTCCTTCGGTAGGTTTATTCCTAGATATTTTATTCTTTTTGTTGCAATGGTAAATGGGAGTGTTTTCTTGATTTCACTTTCAGATTTTTCATCATTAGTATATAGGAATGCCAGAGATTTCTGTGCATTAATTTTGTATCCTGCCACTTTACCAAATTCATTGATTAGCTCTAGTAGTTTTCTGGCAGCATCTTTAGGATTCTCTATGTATAGTATCATGTCATCTGCAAACAGTGACAGCTTTACTTCTTCTTTTCCGATTTGGAATCCTTTTATTTCCTTTTCTTCTCTGATTGCTGTGGCTAAAACTTCCAAAACTATGTTGAATAATAGTGGTGAGAGTGGGCAACCTTGTCTTGTTCCTGATCTTAGTGGAAATGCTTTCAGTTTTTCACCATTGAGGATGATGTTTGCTGTGGGCTTGTCATATATGGCCTTTATTATGTTGAGAAAAGTTCCCTCTATGCCTACTTTCTGGAGGGTTTTTATCATAAATGGGTGTTGAATTTTGTCGAAAGTTTTTTCTGCCTCTATTGAGATGATCATATGGTTTTTCTCCTTCAATTTGTTAATATGGTTTATCACATTGATAGATTTGCGTATATTGAAGAATCCTTGCATTGCTGGAATAAACCCCACTTGATCATGGTGTATGATCCTTTTAATGTGCTGTTGGATTCTGTTTGCTAGTATTTTGTTGAGGATTTTTGCATCTATGTTCATCAGCGATATTGGCCTTTAGTTTTCTTTCTTTATGACATCCTTTTCTGGTTTTGGTATCAAGGTGATGGTGGCCTCGTCAAATCAATTTGGGAGTGTTCCTCTCTCTGCTATATTTTGGAAGATTTTGAGAACGATAGGTGATAGCTCTTCTCTAAATATTTGATAGAATTCGCCTGTGAAGCCATCTGGTCCTGGGCTTTTGTTTGTTGGAAGATTTTTAATCACAGTTTCAATTACAGTGCTTGTGATTGGTCTGTTCATATATTCTATTTCTTCCTGATTCAGTCTCGGCAGGTTGTGCATTTCTAAGAATTTGTCCATTTCTTCCAGGTTGTCCATTTTATTGGCATAGAGTTGCTTGTAGTAATCTCTCATGATCTTTTTTACTTCTGCAGTGTCAGTTGTTACTTCTCCTTTTTCATTTCTAATTCTATTGATTTGAGTCTTCTCCCTTTTTTTCCTGATGAGTCTGGCTAATGGTTTATCTATTTTGTTTATCTTCTCAAAGAACCAGCTTTTAGTTTTATTGATCTTTGCTATCGTTTCCTTCATTTTTTAAAATTTATTTCGATCTGATTTTTATGATTTCTTTCCTTCTGCTAACTTTGGGGTTTTTTTGTTCTTCTTTCTCTAATTGCTTGAGGTGCAAGGTTAGGTTGTTTATTCGAGATGTTTCCTGTTTCTTAAGGTGGGCTTTTATTGCTATAAACTTCCGTCTTAGAACTGCTTTTGCTGCATCCCATAGGTTTTGGGTCGTCGTGTCTCCATTGTCATTTGTTTCTAGGTATTTTTTAATTTCCTCTTTGATTTTTTCAGTGATCACTTCGTTATTAAGTAGTGTATTGTTTAGCCTCCATGTGTTTGTATTTTTTACAGGTCTTTTCCTGTAATTGATATCTAGTCTCATAGCGTTGTGGTCGGAAAAGATACTTGATACAATTTCAATTTTCTTAAATTTACCAAGACTTGATTTGTGACCCAAGATATGATCTATCCTGGAGAATGTTCCAAGAGCACTTGAGAAAAATGTGTATTCTGTTGTTTTTGGATGGCGTGTCCTATAAATATCAATTAAGTCCATCTTGTTTAATGTATCATTTAAAGCTTGTGTTTCCTTATTTATTTTCATTCTGCATGATCTGTCCATTGGTGAAAATGGGGTGTTGAAGGCCCCTACTATGAATGTGTTACTGTCCATTTCCCCTTTTATGGCTGTTAGTATTTGCCTTATGTATTGAGGTGCTCCTATGTTGGGTGCATAAATATTTACAATTGTTATATCTTCTTCTTGGATCGATCCCTTGATCATTACATAGTGTCCTTCTTTGTCTCTTCTAATAGTCTTTATTTTAAAGTCTATTTTGTCTGATGTGAGAATTGCTACTCCAGCTTTCTTTTGGTTTCCATTTACATGGAATATCTTTTTCCATCCCCTCACTTTCAGTCTGTATGTGTCTCTAGGTCTGAAGTGGGTCTCTTGTAGACCACAAATATATGGGTCTTCTTTTTGTATCCATTCAGCCAATCTGTGTCTTTTGGTGGGAGCATTTAGTCCATCTACATTTAAGGTAATTATCGATATGTATGTTCCTATTCCTATTTTCTTAATTGTTTTGGGTTCATTATTGTAGGTCTTTTCCTTCTCTTGTGTTTCTTGCCTAGAGACGTTCCTTTAGCATTTGTTGTAAAGATGGTTTGGTGGTGCTGAACTCTCTCAACTTTTGCTTGTCTGTAAAGGTTTTAATTTTTCCATCAAATCTGAATGAGATCCTTGCTGGGTAGAGTAATCTTGGTTGCAGGTTTTTCTCCTTCATTACTTTAAATATGTCCTGCCAGTCCCTTCTGACTTGCAGAGTTTCTGCTGAAAGATCAGCTGTTAACCTTATGGGCATTCCCTTGTGTGTTATTTGTTGTTTTTCCCTTGCTGCTTTTAATATGCTTTCTTTGTATTTAATTTTGACAGTTTGATTAATATGTGTCTTGGCGTATTTCTCCTTGGATTTATCCTGTAAGGGACTCTCTGTGCTTCCTAGACTTGATTAACTATTTCCTTTCCCATATTAGGGAAGTTTTCAACTATAATCTCTTCAAATATTTTCTCAGTCCCTTTGTTTTTCTCTTCGTCTTCTGAAACCCCTATAATTCCAGTGTTGGTGCCGTTAGTGTTGTCCCAGGGGTCTCTGAGACTGTCCTCAGTTCTTTTCATTCTTTTTTCTTTATTCTGCTCTGCAGTAGTTAGTTCCACTCTTTTATCCTCCAGGTCACTTATCCATTCTTCTGCCTCAGTTATTCTGCTACTGATTCCTTCTAGAGAATTTTTCATTTCATTTATTGTGTTGTTCATCTTTGTTTGTTTCATCTTTAGTTCTTCTAGGTCCTTGTTAAATGTTTCTTGCATTTTGTCTATTCTATTTCCAAGATTTTGGATCATCTTTACTATCATTATTCTGAATTCTTTTTCAGGAGAGTGCCTATTTCCTCTTCATTTGTTAGGTCTGGTGGGTTTTTATCTTGCTCCTTCATTTGCTGTGTGTTCTTCTGTCTTCTCATTTTGCTTATCTTACTGTGTTTGGGGTCTCCTTTTTGCAGGCTGCAGGTTCGTAGTTCCCGTTGTTTTTGGTGTCTGTCCCCAGTGGCTAAGATCGGTTCAGTGGGTTGTGTAGGCTTCCTGGTGGAGGGGACTAGTGCCTGTGTTCTGGTGGATGAGGCTGGATCTTGTCTCTCTGTTGGGCAGTTCCACATCTGGTGGTGTGTTTTGGGGTGTCTGTGGACTTATTATGATTTTAGACAGCCTCTCTGCTAATGGGTGGGGTTGTGTTCCTGTTTTGCTAGTTGTTTGGCATAGGGTGTCTGGCACTGTAGCTTGCTGGTCGTTGAGTGGAGTTGGGTGCTGGCATTGAGATGGAGATCTCTGGGAGATTTTTGCCATTTTATATTATGTGGAGCTGGGAGGTCTCTTGTTGACAAGTGTCCTGAAGTTGGCTCTCCCACCTCAGAGGCAGAGCACTGACTCCTGGTTGCAGCACCAAGAGCCTTTCATCCATGCGGCTCAGAATAAAAGGGAGAAAAAGTAGAGAGAAAGAATTAGTAGAAGTAGGAAGAAAGAAAGAAGGAAAGAAAGAAAGAAAGGAAGGAAGGAAGGAAGAAGAAAAGAAGGAAAGAAAGAGAGAAAGGAAGGAGGGAGGGAGGGAGGGTGGTACGGTGGGACGAAGGAAGGAAGGATGGAAGGTGGGAAGGAAGGAAATAAGAAAGATAGAAGATAAAGTAAAAAAAAGTAAAATGTAATAAAGTTATTAAATTAAAAAATAATTATGAAGAAAAAAATTTTAAAAAAATGGACGGATAGAACCTTAGGACAAATGGTGGAAGCAAAGCTATACAGACAAAATCTCATACAGAAGCATACACATACACACTCACAAAAATAGGAAAAGGGGAAGAAATCATAAATCTTGCTCTCAAAGTCCACCTCCTCAATTTGGGATGATTCGTTGTCTAAAGGAGGGAAGGAAGGAAAGAAAGAAGAAAGAAAGAAAGAAAGAAAGAAAGAAAGAAAGAACGAAAGAAAGAAGATAAAGTAAAATAAAATAGAGTTATTAAAATTAAAATTAATTATTAAGAAAGAAAAAAATTAAGGAAAAAAACAGATGGAGAGAACCTAGGACAAGTGATGGAAGCAAAGCTGTACAGACAAAATCTCACACAGAAGCATACACATACACACTCACAAAAAGAGGAAAAGGGGAAAAAATCATAAATCTTGCTCTCAAAGTCCACCTCCTCAATTTGGGATGATCGTTGTCTATTCATGTATTCCACAGATGCAGGGTCCATCAAGTTGACTGTGGAGATTTAATCCGCTGTTCCTGAGGCTGCTGGGAGGGATTTCCCTTTCTCTTCTTTGTTCTCACAGCTCCCAGGGGCTCAGCTTTGGGTGTAGGTCGCCGGAGGGTGTCTGTTGTTCGCTCAGACAAGATGGGGTTAAAGGAGCCGCTGATTCGGGGTCTCTGGCTCACTCAGGCCGGGGGGGAGGGAGGGGCACGGAGTGCGGGGCGAGCCTGCGTCGGCAGAGGGCAGCGTGACGTGGCACCAGCCTGAGGCTCGCTGTGCGTTCTCCCGGGGAAATTGTCCCTGGATCCCGGGAACCCGGCAGTGGCCGGCTGCACCAGCTCCCCAGAAGCGGGGTGTGGATAGTGACCTGTGCTCGCACACAGGCTTCTTGGTGGTGACAGCAGCAGCCTTAGCGTCTCCTGCCCGTCTCTGAGGTTGTGCGCTTTTAGCCACGGCTCGCTGCTTTAAGCAGCGCTCTTAATCCCCTCTCCTCGCGCGCACCAGGAAACAAAGAGGGAAGAAAAAGTCTCTTGCCTCTTCGGCAGGTCCAGACTTTTCCCCGGGCTCCCTCCCGGCTAGCCGTGGTGCACTAACCCCTTCAGGCTGTGTTCACGCCGCCAACCCCAGTCCTCTCCCTGCGCTCTGACCAAAGCCCAAGCCTCAGCTCGCAGCCCCGCCCGCCCCGGCGGGTGAGCAGACAAGCCTCTCGGGCTGGTGAGTGCCGGTCAGCAGTGATCCTCTGTGCGGGAATCTCCCCGCTTTGCCCTCCGCACCCCTGTGGCTGCGCTCTCCTCCGCAGCTCCGAAGCTTTCCGCCTCCGCCACCCGCAGCCTCCGCCCGAGAAGGGGCTTCCTAATGTGTGGAAACCTTTCCTCCTTCACAGCTCCCTCCCACTGGTGCAGGTCCCGTCCCTATTCTTCTGTCTCTGTTTTTCCTTTTTTTCTTTTGCCCTACCCAGGTACGTGGGGAGTTTCTTGCCTTTTGGGAGGTCTGAGGTCTTCTGCCAGCGTTCAGTAGGTGTCCTGTAGGAGTTGTTCCACGTGTAGATGTATTTCTGGTGTATCTGTGGGGAGGAAGGTGATCTCCACATCTTACTTTTCCGCCATCTTCCCCTCCCTCTCTTGTTGCTGTTTTTAGGGTAGGAGTGACTTAGATGTGCTGACAGGGACACAGAGGTGAAGCAGAGCTTTCATTTTATCTTTACTCATCAAGTGTAGAAATGTCTGTAAATCACCAAATATGCATCGAGTGCCTATATTACTTGCCCAGCCTCTCGGTTAATATGCACAGTATTATTTGTGCAGTCTGATTAATCTGTGAAGAGCTCTGGTGTTTATTCGTTTTGCCCTTAAGGTAAAGGATTAAGCTTGTCATTAAAGAACTGGGATAGCTTTGGACAAAAAAAAAAAAAAAAGACAGTGGAATTCACCCAAAATAATAGATAAGATTGTTTATAAATGGCTTTAGAGACAAGTCAGTGCTACTGAATTAGTGAAAATGTGACTGGCATCTTTCTATAGGTCAGGCTCAGTGAAAACAAAAGAGAAGGTGGGAGAAGCTATAAAAAATAATAAGGATTCCAATATAACTGCCAAGGATGGACTTTTACTCTATGATTTCCCTTTAGACTAAGATTCAGTGTCAGTCCTTCATCAAGTTAGAAATTTTAACATGTGCAGCAGCTTCCCTGGGTCACATCTGGCAACTTCAGTTTTTTGTGGATTTTATATTTTAACATGTAATTTAAAAAGTAAACCTTGGGTCCAGATTCAATTCCCCTCGTTTTAATCACTATCCCAGTTCTTTCTTCTTGAACATATTTTGTTCTTCCTTTATTAGAAGCTGATGATTATTGGTACAAATATCTCTAATGTAAGCCTTGTATATAATGTCTAGGGTGATGTTTGATTCTAGTCAAAAAGAAATGGTTGCTGCTTTGAGGTTCTGAAAATGCTTTTTACTCTATAGAGAAGATGATGCAAATTTTGTGACATGTTGAAAAACTTAAATCTTTGAAGTTATTGTAAAGGTACTAATTATCTAAATCAGGATTTCCTAAACTGTGTTTATTTTGCCATATATTCCAGGAAGTAAAAAAGGGCTTCTTAGGTGGAATGCCTGGGAATTGATGGTTAAAATGAATACCATATTCTGAGGATTAAATTGTACTAAAGCTACATTCCCTCTTCCCCCCTAAACTATATATATACACACACACACACGCACACATACATATTTACACACACACACATATATGTATACATATATGCATACATATATGAGTGAGTGTATATATGTATATAATTTTTTTCAGCTTTTGGCTTTTTGTGCTGCATTTCAAATTACTGTGCAAACATGACTTGTTGATAAGAATTTAAGACTACTCCATCAACAGGAATCAAAATGGTTTAATAACATCTTCCTGCCAAGAGAACACACTGCACAAAGTCAGCAGTAACTTAGATTAAAAGATTCCCCCTACTGCAGGGAAAATGTTAAGTGTAATTCTAAAATGACTATGAAGAATTTGCCTTTAATTTCTTGTTTATGATTTGTAGCTTCAACTTCTTCCTTACCATTTTGTACTGGAGAAAATAGATTTCTGTACTATCCTAAATAGAGAAGCACACCAAATGGTTTCACATTTCAGTTACTGAGAGTATATTTTACTCTGTTCAGGTAAAAATAGGCAGCAGATCCAAACTTGAAATAATAGCCTGGATGGGCTGATTAAATCTGTGATCAACAGTTTTCAACTCTTTGCTTGATAATTGGAAGAATTGCAAACGAAGGCAAGTTTATATGGTTGGTTTCAATTAAGGCTATTGTTTTGAGAGAATCGGACAGCTTGGTAATCAAGTTGTGAACTCTATGCATCTCTTAACGAACTAATTTAATCTGATATCTCTTCAAAGGCTGTGTTCTGTATTACCAATTAACTATACCTCTCAGGCATCCCAGCTCCTCTACCCGGGGTCTGCTCTCTGGTTGATAATTATTTATTGGATTCAGTAAAGACATTGAATTTGCAAATGGATTCTTTTGGGGTTTGTATAGTATCAATAATAACAACCCCAGAGTCCTTTTGCTCAGTGAAATTATGTTTTTTAACAACAAGCTTTACACATTGAAATTAACTAAGCAAAATTATTAACACTCATTTGAATGTTTAATAATTAATGATTTAAATAATTAAAATTAAAATACATGTAGAAAATGTATTTTTTCCCAGTCTTTACTGCATTATCTTTGTGTGTCTCTGTGTGTGTTTGCCTGTATGATTAACGACTTGTTTGTCGAGCTTCAAGTGGAAAAATTCCAGCAACGAAGACAAAAGTGAGTGATGAGAGAGTATTTCCAAACAGACCTCTCTTAAAATGGCTTTTCAGTAAAAGCCTTTGCCTCCACTTCTGCCCAGCTGCATTAAGTTGCGAGAAACATTTAATTTACTTTAGGATGCCAAGTACCTTGTCTTTTTCAAAGCTAAGGAAGTCTGGTTTTGTCGGACTTGCTGTCTTTTTTTTTTTTTTAATAGAAAGGACTTGCCAACTTTGAGAGGTAGTTACTCATTTCTTCAGATTCCAATTCTATTCGATTTCTTTTGTGTCTGTTCATCATCGGAGCTCCCTCTTATCTCAAAAGGTAAGCTTAAGTTTGGCCCTTTAGCCTCAGTTCCTGGAACAACATTAATGTTCCTAAATATCCGTGTTGACATCCAAAGGTCTGTAGCCTCTTTTCTTGGAAGGAATTTGATTCTTCCAATATTCAAATTGAACACTGTACTCTTATATGTGCAGAGCAGTAGATAGAAAAAGGGGAAAGGGGGCAATTTATCTTGACTCCAGTCAACAAGCTACACAAATTCATATGAAAAAAGTGAATCTGCAAAAAATGCATGGAGAAAAATTAGGTACACCAGCTATGTGTGATTTTTGCAGTTGATTTTCTACAGCATATCAACCCTGGCACCCCTCCAAAGCAGCCTTTGACCAGGAAATCACTATATGTACAACCTTGGAAAATTGGCTCAACAATAAAATATCTTAGACAGTGTATCTTCTTTTTGTTTGAAAAGCATATTTACGATTACGTGTTTATTAGGAGTTTATAATAGGGTATCCTACGTACTAAATGCCTCCCTCCCCAACACATATTCACACAAACACACACAGGAACAGTTTTAACTTCTATTTAAACCTGAGTTCTGGAGTAGATTATGGTTGTATTATAGATATGTAGTATCTTTGGATCTTTTTCAAGTATATCTTCCCATGTAATATCTGACCTAAAATAAAACAGTCATTCCTTTTTCTTTAAATATAACATTAATTGATAACCAGTTTTTAGTTGCAGAGAAGGCCTAACTCTAGAACAATTTACTAGGGAGAAAAAAGGAAGATAAAACGAATATTAAGACCATATTAAGAAGTGATAGGAAGAGGTGATGTAATTTTGTATTCTTTTCTAATGGAAACAGCTACTGACTTTGTGCCAGGCACTGTGATAAGCACTTTACACATATTATCTCATCTCATCCTCATTGCAACCCTGTGAGGTCGGTGTTATTATTTATCTCCTTTTTACAGATGGGGAACCTCAGGCTCCGAGAGATTAGGTAGCGTGCCCAAAGACATTCTACTAGTAAACAGCAGCATCCAAACTTGAACTTAACTTTCTAACTCCATAGTCTATGTTTATAACCCCTGTGGCTATATTATGGAAACATAAAAAAGGCTTCATTGGGAACCTGAGTTTGCTGCTTGTCTCTTTCATTATGTATTAGTGATCTAGGACTGAGCACTGGATAAAGACAGTGCTGCTTGAAGGAAGTAAACATCTGGAATGACCAGATGCTGTAGACTTTGCAATACACTTCCAAGTTATAGAACTATGAATTGTTAGAAGTGGAAGGGGTTGTTGATCTACTTTTAAAGAGAAGCAATGGATTGGGACATGTTGGGATTCCCACTTATTCTGTAACCTTTATGGGGAAAGTTGATTTCTTACATAAAGACTCACGCTGACCATTTCTGTTCTTTGGGGTGCCTCCTTTATTGGTCCCACCATATACTGGGCACTTTGCCTTGCTACCCTGCATGTGGACCAAATCTTTGTTTTCCTACCAGCACAATGTCTTCCATATAGCAGATGTTCACTACTTACATTGGTTTAGCAAGTATTTGTTAGGAACTTAGTATATATGAGGTATTGAGCAGACACTGAAGATGAATAACACATGCCCTTGAGGAGCTGACATTCGAGCAAACAGAGAGGCAAGGGTTCCACTATAGTGTGACAAGTGTTGAGATGGAGGTGGCCAGGCATGTTTGATGGGGATGCTGAAACCCTGAGTATGGTTCGGTGTCTGGATCTCATTCATCCACTCATCTGATATGCATATCCCATCTGAGGCATTCTCCCCTACATTGGAGCACATCCAATAAGAAGGCACTCACTTTTTACCAAGAAGAAGTTAAACTGCATTTTTCTAATCTACCAAATGCCATGTATTTTGACATTAAATCTATGAATGCAATGCAATTACATATTTCATTTGTAAATAAAACTTAAGTAGAGCTGTTGTTAGTATTGCTTGGCACCTCCAGAAATCACATTATATCTTAATAGAACTTAAAGGTTCTGGGATTCATTCTGTGCCAAAATATATACCTAGGAATAAGCCTTTAAATTTTAGGTTATGTTTGTTCACTTTTGTGCCCATGGGAGGCAGTACAGAGTAGTGATTGACAGCAAGCATTCTTGAGCATGCCTGAATTTGACCCGGCTCTTCCACTCATCCACTGTATGACCTTGGACCAAATTACTTGTCTTTCAGTATCTCAGTTTCCTCATCTATAAAATGGGGAAAATGCTGGTATCTACTTCATAGGATTGTTATGAACAGTAAATAAAGTAATGTACATGAAAATGCTAAGGTTAGTGCCAGGCATGTAGTAAACACAGTGTGCATATTTCCTGTTATTATATTTTCAATTCATCTGAACTTTCATGCTTTATTACTCTGTTTTTCATAAATCATACACACCTTTAAATGAAATTCAGATAATTAGAAATTGATGTGAACTTTTCTCTTACACAGAGTCTATAGTCCTTTGAGTCTTTTCACACCAAAAGCCGAGTAGGCTCTCTATTATCTCTGCTTGGAAACGAGAGGTCAACTTTGACATTCCTTTCTGCTCCTTTTACAAGGCCACAGCATTTTACAATAAATTACGTGACTATCTCCTATCAGTTATCTTGATAAAATTTCTGTAGCTCACGCACTAGCTTGTGCTAAGGGATCAATGCTGTTAGAATGTTTGATGTGTAGTTTAAAATCCCCAAGAAATAAAGCATACAACAGAGTTGGATTTACATTTCTTGACTGCATTGATGCCATTCTGTTTGCCAGTCTTGTGATTTATGTGGACATTTTTTTAGTCAGCCACTAGCATCATTGGCCAATATGCTGTCTAGGGGCCAGAATTTAGTGGTGACTTTCAGTCTCCTACTGCTGATAAAGGTTTTTGGCAGTGTTTTGGAATTCTGCTTGGCCAAAACAGTTGACAAATACAAAGTCATTTAGAATAATAATAAACTAACATCGAGATTACTGTTTTTGCCTTAGTTCACATTATTGTTAGCCTTTCATCTTTCTATATTATGTCACATTTATTATTTCTATTACAATGATGATATAGTCATTTTCAGGATTAAGCACATGAAAAAATGCTGAAAATGACAGGAAGGAGTGAGGGAGCCAGTTTGGCACAGAAAACAGAAGACTGGGGGGACTAGATGCTATACTAAGTGCAGCTCATCCGGGGTCCAGGGGAAATCCACTTTGTTCTTCCAGCCTTTATGGACCAAGTTGTTGCAATGTCCTCATCATTATACTTAGATTACAATTTTATCTTTGTCATTAAATGGAAACATATTAATATTGTGCCCACCAAGAAAGCTTCCTCAGTAGCAATAAGTAAATGGGTTAATTATAGCTTTCACATGTATGGTCATTATCAATTTTTAATCTGAAGTTCCCTTAAATAAAATATGTAAGCAGTGAAGTTGGGCTTAGAAATTTACCCACAAGTAGTCTTTATAACCTACTGTAATTATCTCTAGAAATCATCATGTGTTCAAGTGACTAACTCTCCAAAGTTTGTACTAAGATAAATAAACAGAAGCAGCAATAACCAGTTCCCTTGTATTTCCTAATCATTGGCATGCCTTTTAGTCATATTTTAGATTTAAGAAGGGCTCTGTCTCTCCCTAGGAATCCAAACTATGCTTTCTCTTATTTGGCTTCCTGGAAAATCTAAGCCTCCCTCTCGCTCAACAACTTAAGTTCAAACAAGCTTTTGTACATCCCTTTACACTGTGCACGTAATGTCAAGGGATCTGAGCATGTGGCATGCGTTAGCAAGCACCTAGCACAAAGTATCAGTGTGATAGTCCAGCAGTATACATCCGTATGGGCATATCTTACTGAAATATTTATTGGAATAATTCCTTATTAGTTGGTAAATAGGCACTGACCAGAGCACGCTTTCCACTGCTCACTTCCTGGTCACCCCCATGATTCAGGGGGAGAAAAAAAAGGCAATTCCTAGCAGAGTAGCATCAGTCCTGCTTGGCTTGTGCCCATCCTAGAAGTGTTGTTTAATATTTTGGATATCATTCCTGGCTCATAGCCAATTGTGAGATCTATCCCTTTCCCACCACCCATGCCATTGGAGCTCTAAGACCTTCACGGTCTTTTCATGGACTGTTTCCTCCCGGTTGCATCTTAAATGCTAACTAGCATTCTGAGAGAAGAGTCAAGTCCCATAAAGAGATGGGGCACTACTTCCAGACCTCAGCTTCTAAACAGACACTTGAGATCTCATGAAAGCCAGATCCTAAAGCTTTTGAACTGCCCTCATAGAGAAGCCCCCAAGCGCTCCCTAAGAGCATTCCAGAGCCCACGTCATTTGTATTTCAAGACACAAATCTAGCATGTTTGAGTTAACACCTTACACAGAGCAGTTGTCTGCTATGTTTTCTTTGATTGAATCTGGTTTTGTAAAACAGAAAATTTAATCAGTGTGTTTGTAGGGCAGGTAACAGAGGCAGTTGTACTCTTGAAGTCACAGCTAATAAATACTTGCCAGTGAGGAGGAAGACAGACAGACTATAAAAGTAGGCATGAGGATTCCAAGCACACAGGCATTTGGGACATTTAAAAAGTGCTCAACATTTCCTTCAAGGCATGACTAATGTTTCTTTGTAATGATGACCTAGAATTATCAGAAAAAGTATAACTTTCCTTTTTTTACTGTCTTAAGTCTAAGGAAGCAACAAAATTTTAAAAACATTTCAGAAAGATTTGTCTCCAGATCGATGATGAGACAAATATTCATGTTTAAGAGTTTTGTTTTTTGAAATCTCAATTTTATTGAATACCTCCTTGCCCGATAGAATAATAATAAACTAACATCGAGATTACTGTTTTTGCCTTAGTTCACATTATTGTTAGCCTTTCATCTTTCTATATTATGTCACATTTATTATTTCTATTACAATGATGATATAGTCATTTTCAGGATTAAGCACATGAAAAAATGCTGAAAATGACAGGAAGGAGTGAGGGAGCCAGTTCCAATAAATGAGGTGTTATTGTAACAAGACCCTAATGTGAACTTATGGACTTTTGTAATATCTGATGGGCCAGCAATATTAATAAAAATCATTTGTCATAGAAATTATAGCATTGAGAAAATTACTTTGGGACCAGAATCATTATCAAAAAGAGGTAGCTGCTTTCAGTTTAAGCACTTGCAAATTCATAGAGTTTGTTGGGGGGAAAGAATACAGAATATTAATCTTCTGTGTCCTCTTTTTCAATGAAATATAATTGAAGAATTATTTTCTCACTAATAGTAGTATAAGGCAGCCTGGTAAAAAAGAGTCTAAAACTGGTATCACCACTGAATTTTTGCGTGTGCACCTTTTTTTAAAAATAAATATGCATTTGTATCTGGAGGGAAGATTATTTTCTTTCATCAGTATCATACACACTCCAAAATATTTGTTCATGTTTAGAAATAGAAATGTGGGCTAAAAGTAGAATAAAGATGAACACTTTACAATGTTTTTTGAGTTTCAGTTTGCCAGTGGAAGTTTTTCCAAATAACAGTAACACTTTGCTTATGCAAGGATTTTCAAGTTCTGTGTGGATGGAATGCTCGTGCTACCCTGTGTTAGAGGGAGTAATCTCCTGAAAAGAATACCATACAGATGGAAATGTCGCTTGTGTGTGCTTAGCGGAAAACCGCATGCATTTTCTTCAGAAGCAGAGCTTTCAAAGTTAAGTTCAGCTTTGTATCATTCACAGTATAATGAGCAACAAATATTCTAATTTATTTAAGAGAGTTACTGCTATCATAACAAAATAAATACATAGTAGTTTACAAGATGTGCCCTAAATAGAGTTTTCTAGGTGCGAATATATATACTCAAAGTAATTTACTCGAGGGAGGCTTTTTGATTGGCTCTATGTTAGAATTCGATATTTACACTAACATGTATTTGTGAAAACCTACTATGCACTCAGCACTAAAAAGTCTGTTTTAGCTCCCTTTTTTCTGCATTACTCCCTTCCCTTTTCTTTTTTGATCCTGTTTTATCATTTCAGCTTACAGCTGCTTTTAGGAAACGGCATTTCTGTTGCATCAGATAGTTTTTAAAGCATGCTCTTCTTACCTCTGCTTAGCATAACTGGTATATTTGGATAGCAAACACAGTATACCATTTAGTAGGTACAGCACTATTCCACTTATTACTAATCGTTTTCCTGATTTATCTATTGGTATGAATAACCTAGTAAAGAAATGGAATATGGAATGAGTTGTTTTCTCAGGTTTTAAGTCTCATTTCTAGTTCCTACTAGATGTGAAAATTGAATGTTCTTCCATTCTTTATGTTATCAACCTTTGCAATTCTAAGGAGCAGATTTTCTTGATTTTAGCTAGCATTATAAGATATATTTAATTTTGAATTTACATTGTAAGATCATCATTTTCCTTTTACTGAGGGTTGTTGATACATTTTGTGAAATACAGTGAACTGTTAAATGGAACTCAACTGTCTGAAACCCACAATCAATAAGAATTTTATCTGCATTTGGTCATTAGGAGAAATAAAATATGAATTTACCAGAGATTATAAGAAAAAAAACTACCTGTGTTGTAGTCTAAGGTCAATTCATATTCAAGCCAAACCCCAACAGCTTCTATTAACCTTGAGAAGAATTGATGTCCAGGAATGCTGGCCTTTAGCCATTATAATATCTCTAGTAATGAAAGAAAGATTTAGTTAGGTTTACTGTATGTTGTTTATTAAGACCAAAAGCAAAAAATAAAAAAAAGGGGGACATGTATTAAAAAGATTTCTACCAAAGTGGTTTCTAGTAACCATGACTTTTAAAAAGGATCACCCAGGACTTTCCTGGTGGCACAGTGGTTAAGAATCCGCCTGCCGATGCAGGGGACACGGGTTCGTGCCCCGGTCTGGGAAGATCCCACATGCTGCGGAGCGGCTGGGCCCGTGAGCCATGGTCGCTGAGCCTGCGCGTCCCGAGCCTGTGCTCCGCAACGGGAAAGGCCACAACAGTGAGAGGCCCGCGTACCACAAAAAAAAAAAAAAAAGTAAGTAAATAAATAAAAAGCAAATAAATATAAAAAATAAAAAGGATCACCCAGTGTTTTTATTAATTGAATCTATTTTATATGAGCTATAGATTTTGGACAATAGTGTGCTTTATCTTTTCATAAAACTGATGAAGAAAAGCTATTTCTTCTCATGCAGTCATTTTATTTTTTAGAAGATGTTGGGGGTAGGAGTTTATTAATTTATTTATTTTGGCTGTGTTGGGTCTTCATTTCTGTGCGAGGGCTTTCTCTAGTTGTGGCAAGCGGGGGCCACTCTTCCTTGCGGTGCGCGGGCCTCTCACTATCGCAGCCTCTCTTGTTGCGGAGCACAGGCTCCAGACGCGCAGGCTCAGTAGTTGTGGCTCATGGGCCCAGTTGCTCCGCAGCATGTGAGATCTTCCCAGACCAGGGCTCGAACCCGTGTCCCCTGCATTAGCAGGCGGATTCTCAACCACTGCGCCACCAGGGAAGCCCCAGTCATTTTTTATGTTCACAATTTAATGCCAGATTATTCTCCTCTTATCCCTTAAAAAAATTTCAGCCAACCTCTTTTTAGGTACAGTGATGGCTGGACCTTTGTTTAATTTACCATCTATAGAGATCATGTTTGTTTGATTGATTATGAATGAGAAATCCACTCATTTTCTAAATCTTATCCATTGATAGAAATTGCTGTGCAATTGATTCAGCTGTAATAATATGAATGTATTTTAAATTCTACCAAAGTGAGAAAAGCAGTTATTGTAAAGACATAGCCTTAGTTATTTGGTGACATTTTTGAGATATTACATATTTCTTCCTAAATTATGCTTGTACAGCTAGCCTTATTCAGGCAAGCCACTATGCTTTCAATTCTGTTAGCTGACACTAGGTCGTGCCTGTTTGTAAATTGTAACCATCTGGGCTTCCCACGTGTGAATAACAGTGAGAATAGGTTTATAGTACACAAGTGAATCAGATTTTTTCAATGAAAATTAATTATTAAAATGATCAATATAAATATTCCATCAGTTACCTATTATAGACAGGTTGATACACCATTTTTAGTAATATTTAAGGAAATGAAAGTGCATGACTATGAGTACCTTTCTCCCATCAAACTTTGTTATTAATAACCTCATATGCTTTCTTTGGTTTTTTCCTTTAGGGAGAATTTTTCTCTTCCTTTTAACTTTGTGTATTAAGAAGCTTTGGGCTATATGCCTTTATATAGCTTCCCATAGGCTTTCTGCTTATAGCTTTCTCTTCTACTGCCCTAGTTAATTGCTTTGCTGCTAGTTCTAGTTGCCCTAAATGACTAAGGTCTGATTTCTTTAGGTGTCAGATGAAGTATTATTTCTTGGCACTTTTTATATAGGAAAGAACCATGTCATGTATTCAGTACAGTCTCACTAGTTTTAACCCCCTTTTAGCCAGCAGTCGTAAGATTCTATCCCTTACCCAACAACACACACACACACACACACACACACACACACCCCGAGTGCGTGCACCCTTCCCTCCCTTCATGCATTGGCTTCCAGCAGTATAATATACACATGTAGATAAGTGGCTGTAACTTCTTTTAGTCTCTGAAAAATCCCGTGGTGGTCTCTCTTCCACTAGCTAGCTGCCAGCCACTGTCACTAATTCTAACTCCTGCTTTCCTTTGGACTTTGATGCTTGGATTGTTTTAAAAGCTAATTTGCATCAAATAGTAAAGATCATCTATTAACTTCCCTAGCAAGTTCCTGGCAGTTTTATAGTCTGCTTTGTAAAAAGATGCCATTACTCTATTTCTTCTGAACCTTTGAAAGCATTTATTTCAACTTCCCTTTCAATAAATAGAATGGTTTTAAGTAGAGACATAGTGGCTTCAGTTATGATCACATGTGTTCTCATGCTGTGAAAATTAAGAGTTTAAATATGAAGAGAAAGAAGAAAGAGAGAGAGAATGATACTGATGGAGGAAGGGAAGAAGGGAGGAGAGAGAGACACACAGAGAGAGAGACAGAGACAGAGAGAGAAACAGAAAGAAAGAAAAGAAAGAAAGAAAGAAAAGAAAGAAAGAAAGAAAGGAAAGAAAGAAAGAAAGAAAAAAAAAGAAAAGAAAGAAAGAAAGAAAGAAAAAGATATTAAAACTTCTCCAAGATGTAGAACAAAGTATTCAATTTTGGTTGTTAGAACTGAGCTCCTGTGCTGGCTGTGTCACTAACTTTCTTGTAACTGTGACCAAGTGATTTCTCATTTATAGTCCTGTTATCTTGTCTGGAAAAATGAAGGAATTGGCCTGTAGATCATCATTGCCCACATTGTGAGTCTGTGACTCAGGCTCGTATTAAAGCAAAAATGTAGGGAATGTATCTTAGCTTCAGGTCTGCTTGAGTTCATGACTAAACAACTCAACTACCAATAAAAGGCACAGATTTTTATGTGTAATAAAAATGTATAGGTTCACTCTTTCTCCTCTCCTTTCCTGCATTGCCTGGACCTGCTGCTGTCAAGGCAGTGCTTCACATTTGGGAGACACTGGTAGATATAACACTTTCATATTCACACTAAAGGAAAACAGGAACCCTGGGATGCTTATTTCTTTCATTCACATAGACACAGTCATTCTGATTTACAAGAAATATTACCTTTGGATAAGAGAGAGTATTCTAAGAGGGCACAGCTTCTCTCTGTATTTCTAGGAGTTTGTGGTTATAAAGCAAGGGACATTCAGAACTTAGTCGTATGCTACCTCTAATAATTTGGAGAGGTGAGTTGTCTCCTCAAATAGATTATAAACTCCTTGAGGGAAGAGAATCTATCTTATATGCATTTTTTTTGTCGCTCAAAGACCAAATGCAGTGCTATGCACATAGCCTACAAGTTAGCAGTGCACTTCCTCTCTCTGACAAAAAGTTACTGACTCATGGCATCTTAGCCTTGTATGGTGATTTTGATGTTTCTAGTCCAACTTCCCATTCAGTGTGATAGAAACCCAGTGCAGAGGAGCGCACCACCTAGCAAAGCAGGTCAGTGCACTGTTGGACAGTTCAAGCTCTGAGCTGGTCCTTCACTGTGTTGAGCTAACATGTGTCTCTCTATATATTTTCACCCCTAGATCCTTCTGGAGAAACAGAAAACAAGTCAACTGCTTGCCTTTATATTGTTCATCTCCAGAGTTCCTCATTTCCTAAGTATTTATATAAGGAACTTGATGGCTTCAGAGTAAATACATAGCAAAACATTAAAAAAATTTTTTTAGTCATTGTAGTCATGGGATGAGGTTTGTGAGATTCCTATTTCCATATTGAACAAAATGAATTCTGATGATTTATTTCAGAAGCACTTTTTAGTGCCAAGCACTCTTCAGAGTGCTTTATAAATATTAACACACTTTAATCTACAGTCCAACCCTGTGAGATTGATACTGTCATTGACACCATTTTATGGATGAGGAAACTGAAGTACAGATGATTTAGATAACTTGCCCAAGATCTTTCATCTGGTAAGAGGTAAGATTATGAATAAGGGCTTCTTGTTCCAAAATCCTATTCTCAACCACTAGGCAAAGATGGGATATCTTTTAGGGTTTTTTTTAATTTATTTTTTAAGCTGGGTCATTTAATTTTTTTCTCTTTTTCATTCTCATAAATTAGTACTTAGCTGTTTAAAGTTTCCAATTTTTCATGAGACTTATTTAAAATTGTTTCCTTTTTAAAGGTCTGGAAAAGGTACTGCTTAAAGATCTTTCATTTATTGTTTGTTTTTGCCACCTTGAAGCACTATACCTTTATTCTGATTATATAAAACTTTTTCCGATTTAGTTAACTGATGTTGCTAATATCTGGGAAAGTTCTACTCCAGTCTCTAAGGATGCTGTTACATCAGCTCTGTTTTCTGTCCCTAGGGAAGCTCTACTTTTTTCCATCTAGATTTTTTGCACTCTCCTACACTGAATTTATTTAAATGTTTGCTTTGGCTCAAGCCTAAAACATCAAATAAATACCATAATTTGCTCATTTATATATTTTTCACTTTCTTTAAATTCCTAACAACTGTCCTACCATGTCTAAAACCAGTTCTGTGTCATTAACCTGGATCTTGGATTTATGGAGTGCCTACCTCACACCAGGGATTTTCACATCTGTCATATGATTTAATCCTGCAAGGAAACTGAGATGCTGAGGTTAAATATCTTGACCAAAGGTCAAATCCAGGTCTTTGTGATTCTAAAGCTCATTCTATACAGTCCAGAACAACTAGCCTTTCTTCACTTTCCTGGGCCTTAGTTTTCTCATCTGTGCAATGAAAACAAATGGATTGAGAGCCTATTAAGTGTCACGTACCAGGCTAGGTCCTGCGCAAAAGTGGTTCACAGAAATAGCTACACAACTATGACATAATAAGCTCGTGGCGGAGAGTTCTGTTTGAGCACCCGGTGATGCCTTCTTCTTGGTAGAGGTGAGAAACTGCCCCTAGAGGAAAAAGTGAGATTTCTCCCTTTCTAAAGAAGCACATTCTATAATTCTATTCTACCATAAAATAGATACATTGAAAAAAATCATGTTGTACTCTTCTTTCTATAAACAGGTTTATTAAGTGTGTGGCATCACAATTATAGTTTGCTAGACTACTAAAGTCCATGAGAAGAGGAACCATGTCCAGTGCCTTGTATATAGTACTTAATACATATTTGGAGGATGAATGAAGGAAAAAAGACATTTTTGTAAATATATGGACTCTTACCTACACACGACTGACAATTCAAAGATTTTTTAATGAGTAACTACTATCTTATGCCTACTGCCACCTCTGTTATTTATATAATTTTCAACTCAGCTAACACTTATTGAGAACCTAGTTGTGCTAGGTACTGTGCTAGGGAAGGTAACAGTGAACGTACCTACAGCTCTAGCAATGTTTAATTCAAATTAGCATTGTTCTTGAATGCAGTTGTAGAATGTAGAACAGTTTTAATAGAATGGTGGAGATGGAATCCATCTTGTAGTGAGTGCAGGAGTGATTGAGACTGAGGAAGAGGAGGAATCAGTTTGAAGATATTCCAGCAATGAAGGCTTAGGAAGCCTTCCTTGAGAGAGAGGCAGAGCTGAACTGTAGAAAAGTTGCATGGATGTTTGTGGGAGAGACAGAATTGCAGCTCAAGAGATCATGGGAAGGGCTTCCCTGGTGACACAGTGGTTAAGAATCCGCCTGGTTCAAGCCCTGGTCCGGGAAGATCCCACATGCTGTGGAGCAACTAATCCCGTGCACCACAAGTACTGAGACTGCGCTCTAGAGCCCGCGAGCCACAATTACTGAGCCCGCGAGCCACAATTACTGAGCCCACGAGCCACAACTACTGAAGTCTGTGCCCCTAGAGCCCATGCTCCGCAACAAGAGAAGCCACCGCAATGAGAAGCCCACACACCACAACAAAGAATAGCCCCCACTCGCTGCAACTAGAGAAAGCCCGTGTGCAGCAATGAAGACCCAACACAGCCAAAAATAAATAAATAAATTTATTTTTTTTTAAAGAAATAATGGGAAGATTCCTGAGAAACATGGTCACACGTGGAGTGAATGAGTTCCTGAGGATATTATGGTTTGGCCTATTCATCAGTAACCTTGTGGGCCTAAACATAAGTTTTTTTTAAATGAAAGTTATATAACATCTGGATTCCTGAAATCACGTCACCTATCCACTAAGATTATCTTTTCCAAATTTTTTTGAAATTTTAAAAATAAAATGCAAACACGAGGAGCTGTGGCTTATCTGTGTTTATAGCCTTGACATCTAGTTATGTGTTCCTGAAGTTAGTCCTTAATAAATGTTTGTTTGAAGAATGTATTTATGAAAGAGAAATTATGGAGAACTACTATCAATATGTATTCAGTAACTGGATATGAGCCATCTACCTGAATGGTTTAGAGTCCTTCATTTACTTACCTGAAGGTAATGAGCTAGATTTGATCTTTCAGGATTACTTGCAACTCTAGCATTCTTAAAGTCTTTATCCTTTGATGAACGAGTCTTGTTTGACTTTTGACAAACCTAATAACCCAAGCTGTATTGTTTCAGTGATTACTAATGTGAAAGTTGTTTTGTTCCTTGAGGCTTGAATGGTTTTAGTGGAACAAGTACATGTGATTGATGATATCATCCATATTTGGACCCTGGGAATTTAAGTTCAGTTTTATGTCAGTGTGAGTTGAAGAAGTTTCTGTTATGCTGAGAACTTTATGATCTTTTGTGAGATATACTGTTATTTAAGATAGAATCAAGGCATTTTGGTTTCCTTCACTGATACATTGAATTATATGGCAGTCCAATTTAATCATTTTAGTCATTCAGTACTTGGTGATATAGATGATATCATGTTAACCTAATTTCCTCATCATTCCTATAAGGTGTACTCACATGATTTTAAATTGATGAACACAACATGGTAACTACAGTATAGAATTTATCAGTTTTAATGGGATTCCGTTCACCTGAGTATAAATGTAAATGCTCTCTTTAATCCAATATTTAAGCCATTACTCCTTCTCCTCCTTTTTTGCTTGGCCATTTACAAATGAGTCGATTTTTTGAATGATTCTTATCTATAGGTATTTTCTTAGTTTCCATATATGTTGGTGCTTACCTTAGTGTACAGACTTCCTTGCTGGTTTGACTTCAGCATTTTCCTTGAGTTTTATTTTCAAATCCTGCTTTCTTTTCAGGCTCTTACTCAGATCATGTCGTGAAATCCTCATGTGGAGAAATCTTTTTTATTTTGTCTTCTCCTTTTGATTTGCATACTCCAGGTTTTGATATAACAAGCTTACAAATTAGCAACAGAGAGAGTTTTAATAGGTGCTGGCTACTTTGCTATAGTATTATAGCTTCACAGTTTTTTCATAATTTCTCAATCTTGGTTCAAAGTTTTCACTTTGATTTGGATAAGCATTTTTTTTTGTAGAGAGTTTTATTATTGGGGGAGGGATTTAGTATGCCCAAAGGCTTTTATGCTTCCCTTCTGCCAGCTGGATGCCAGATTTCTGGACCACATGTTCTTTTGAATGGGAGATTTTAAACCCAATGTGTTAAGCATTTTCTAACTTATTTGCCAGACATGCATGAAAAGATATATTCAAAAAATTATAAGCAATTCAGGATCCTCTGGCTTCCATGGATAGGAAGTAATGAGCTTTCATATTGTAATTACAGGAAGCTGGGAAGAAAATTGAGAAACTGGAGATTTTTAAATTAGTGCCCATAGCTCTATTATTATGACATCTGAGAACTTTAAATATTGAAAAACTCAATACTACTATTTGGTGACAAGTCTGGAACTGAGATTTGTGACAGATTTTGTTTTGAAATTAGACTTTAACATTGCTCCTTAATATTGTCTACTTCATAGAGTATTGGGATGATTGAATGAGATAATGAATATAAAACTCTTAACACAGTGTCTGGCACAGAATACGAGCTCCATAAATGTTAAGTATTATTAACCTCTAGAAATACCAGTTGTTTAATAACTAAGATACCACTTTAGAATACATCATTAAATCTGCTCAGCAAAGCAAATTTATCCTTCTTATTGTGTTTTAGTGGTTATTTTGTGAACCCTAAACTCACTTTTGGAATTTTTACTCAGTAAAATTCCCAGTGTCTCAATTGATTCGAAATTGATATAGAGAATATTCTTAATGGAATAGTTGGTATTTATGTTTATCCTGACCACAGAGGATAGCAGGAGAAATGGACTCTCATAGGTAGAAATAGGAAAAGAGAAGCCAAAACCAAACATTTGGTTAGCAGGAGAAATATGCCAGATCATATGTTTTGGCTAGCAATAGACTGTGGCCGGGAGGGTCAGTCAGATGGTTATAAGCAGGTACACTGATTCTGATTCTAAAAGGTTTTAGAAATTAAAGAAGACCAGGTAGACCATCATAGAAAAGTAGAGTCTAAAGTTTGTCTACAGTAGAGAGGCAGTTGGGACAAAATCGTGTGTAAAGAAGGTGGTGGTCTCTGAAACTGAAAGAGGGTGTCAAGGCAGTTGCACTGAAATTAATGGAAGACACAGACTCACAGGGGTCAATAAATCCTTATAATATCAGTGGCAAGGGACTGCCTTTCCCCAGGGATTCAAAGCTTCAGAGAGTGCCCTTCTGGTTTTCAGCAATGTGAAATTCATCCATAGCCAGGAATTAAGCTCAAACATGGATATGTGCTGTCAGTGAAAGAAACTAAATGAATCAGGACAATTGGGTTAAACTTTGGGAATCTGCCCACTCATTCTGACCGCAGATGGACAAGGTATCAGATATGATGAAATCGGACCATGTGCTCTTCATGTGTACACTAACAGTTTCAGGCATTTTAGCCAAGTAGATGAACCATTCTGGGCCACTGTTCAAGGTTGAAATAATCAATAGGTTACTTTGCTCCTCATTGGCTTTGATAATTATTTTTACTTTATTTTATTTTATTTTATGTATTTATTTTTGGCTGTGTTGGGTCTTCGTTGCTGTGCACGGGCTGTCTCTAGTTGTGGCGAGCGGGGGCTACTCTTTGTTGCGGTGCACGGGCTTCTCATTGCAGTGGCTTCTCTTGTTGTGGAGCACGGGCTCTAGGAGCACTGGCTTCAGGAGTTGTGGCTCGCAGGCTCTAGAGCTCAGGCTCAGTAGTTGTGGTGCACAGGGTCAGTTGTTCCGCGGCATGTGGGACCTTCCCAGACTAGGGATCGAACCCCTGTCCCCTGCATTGGCAGGCAGATTCTTAACCACTACACCACCAGGGAAGCCCTGGCTTTGATAATTCTGCTGTGACCACATTTACAGTTATTTGGGGTATTTTCATATTTGATGTGGGCTTGATTTTTCTATACCTTCCTTTTAAAATCTGAAATCTGGATTTAAGTTATATACCTTACAGAAGTAGGAACATAAGTTATTTCCCCATTTATTGAGGCAAACCAGAGTTGAAATTGATAGATTTCACAGAACTGTTCTTATAGAAGATGAGTATTACATTTCAGGGTTTAGGTGTTGCTTTCCATTTTCATGGTACAATTGAAGCAATCTTCTTCCTCGCCCCCCTCTGCTTTGGGAGTTTTGTAATCTTTCCTTTGAGATTTGTTGAGATTGACTGAACGATAGAGGAGAACTATTCTATCTGGGCCAGGAAGACAACTTTATAATGACAGTATTATAGTTACACACCTTTCTTTAGTGTTAGCAAGGGCATTGACTACTTGTCCAAAATTCAGTTAAAAGGTGTTAAAAAGACAGCCCATTTTACATTTTCTCTAAATTTTTCTATAAAGAGACACCCATAATTTCCAATCCAGTATAAATCACTCTGAAATATCAAGAGAAAAGTGGAATTCTTATTTTAGAGGCTGTTAAGGATACTCTCAGGCCAGTGTGAAATTTGGGAAATGTAGAACTTAAGATTCTGACCTGTCTGTGCTCTGAACTCTTCACTCCTAATTCTTTTTTTAAAATTCAATTTATTTAAACAAACAAAAATATTCACCCATTTCTCCCACTCCCATCCCCCACCTCTGGCAGCCATCAATCTGTTCTCTATATGTATGAACACTTGGATTTTATATGTGTGTGTGTGTGTGTGTGTGTGTGTATTTTTTCCCACATGTAAGAGAAACCATATCGTATTTGTCTTTCTCTGTCTGACTTATTTCACTTACAATAAAGCCCTCAAGGTCCATCCATGTTGTCACAAATGGGAAGATTTCATTCATTTTTATGGCTGATAATATTCCATTATATCTACTTATATATCACAATTTCTTTATCCATTCATCCATCCATGGACACTTGGGTTGTTTCCATACCTTGGCTACTGTAAATAATGCTGCAGTGAACATGGAGGTGCATATATCTTTTCAAATTAGTGTTTTCATTTTCTTTGAATAAATACCCAGAAGTGGGATTGTTGTATCATATGGTAGTTCTATTTTTAATTTTTTGAAGAACCTCCATACTGGTTTTCATGGTGTCTGTACCAATTTACATTCCCACCAACAGTGCACTAGGATTCCCTTTTCTCCACATCCTCACCAACATTTGTTATTTCTAGTCTTTTTGATAATAGCCATCCTGACTGGTGTGAGGTGGTATCTCTTGTGGTTTCTCTGATGGTTAATGCTGTAGAGCATCTTTTCATGTATCTGTTGGCCATCTGTATATCCTCGTTGGAAAAATATCTATTAAGATCTTCTGCACATTTTAAAATCAGATTATTTGGGGGTTTTTGGCTATTGAATTGTATGAGTTCTTTATATATTTTGGATATTAGCCCTTTATCAGATATATGCTTTGCAAATATTTCCTCCCATTCAGTAGGTTGCCTTTTTATTCCATTGGTGGTTTCCTCTGCTGTGCAGAAGCTTTTTATTTCGATGTAGTCCTACTTGTTTATTTTTGCTTTTGTTGCGTTCACTTTTGGTGTCAGATTCAAAAAAATCATTGCCAGGACCTATGTCAAGGGGCTTATTACTACCTATGTTTTCTTCTAGGAGTTTTATGGTTTCAGGTCTTATACTCAAATCTTTAATCCATTTTGAGTTAATTTTTGTGTGTGGTGTAAGATAGTGGTTTAGTTTCGTTATTTTGCATGTGGCTGTCCAATTTTCCCAACACTGTTTATTGAAGACACTATCCTTTCCTCACTGTACATTCTTGGCTTCTTTAGTCATAAATTAACTGACCATATATGAGTGGGTTTATTGATGGGCTGTCTATTCTGTTCCATTGATCTATGTATCTGTTTTTATGCCAATACCATTAATTACTATAGCTTTGTAATATAGTTTGAAATCAAGGACCATGGTGTGGTGCCTCCAGCTTTGTTCTTTCTCAAGATTGCTTTGGCTATTTGGGGTCTTTTATGGTTCCATATAAATTTTAGGACTGTTTTTCTATTTTTGTGAAAAATCTCATTGGAATTTTGGTAGGGATAGTATTGAACCTGTATATTGCTTTGGCTAGTATGGACGTTTTAACAATATTAATTCTTTCAATCCATGTGCACAGAATATCTTTTTATTTATTTCTGTCTTCTTCAATTTCTTTCATTAATGTCTTATAGTTTTCAATATATAGGTCTTTTACCTCCTTGGTTAAATTTATTCCTAGGTATTTTATTCTTTTTGATGCAATGGTAAATAGGATTGTTTTCTTTTTTTTAAAACATCTTTAATGGAGTATAATTGCTTTGCCATGGTGTGTTAGTTTTTGCTTTATAACAAAGTGAATCAGTTATGCATATACATATGTCCCCATATCTCTTCCCTTTTGCATCTCCCTCCATCCCACCCTCCCCAGCCCACCCCTTTGGTGGTCACAGAGCACCGAGCTGATCTCCATGTGCTATGCAGCTGCTTCCCACTATCTATCCATCTTACGTTTGGAAGTGTATATATGTCCATGCCACTCTCTCACTTTGTCCCAGCTTACCCTTCCCCCTCCTTGTATCCTCAAGTCCGTTCTCTAGTAGGTCTGCATCTTTATTCCCGTCTTGCCCCTAGGTTCTTCTGACCATTTTTTCTTTTCTTTTTTAGATTCCATATATAAGTGTTAGCATATGGTATTTGTTTTTCTCGTTCTGATTTACTTTACTCTGTGTGACAGTCTCTAGGTCCATCTACCTCACTACAAATAGCTCAGTTTCATTTCTTTTTATGGCTGAGTAATATTCCATTGTATATATGTGCCACATCTTCTTTATCCATTCATCTGTTGATGGACACTTAGGTTGCTTCCATGTCCTGGCTATTGTAAATAGAGCTGCAGTGAACATGTTGGTACATGACTCTTTTTGAATTATGGTTTTCTCAGGGTATATGCCCAGCAGTGGGATTGCTGGGTCGTATGGTAGTTCTATTTTTAGTTTTTTAAGGAACCTCCATACTGTTCTCCATAGTGGCTGTATCAATTTACATTCCCACCAACAGTGCAAGAGGGTTCCCTTTTCTCCACACCCTCTTCAGCATTTATTGTTTGTAGATTTTTTGATGATGGCCATTCTGACCAGTGTGAGATGATATCTCATTGTAGTTTTGATTTGCATTTCTCTAATGATTAATGATGTTGAGCATTCTTTCATGTGTTTGTTGGCAATCTGTATATCTTCTTTGGAGAAATGTCTACTTAGGTCTTCTGCCCAGTTTTGGATTGGGTTGTTTGTTCTTTTGATACTGAGCTGCATGAGTTGCTTGTATGTTTTGGAGATTACTCATTTGTCAGTTGCTTCATTTGCAAATATTTTCTCCCATTCTGAGGGTTGTCTTTTCATCTTATTTATGGTTTCCTTTGCTGTGCAAAAGCTTTGAAGTTTCATTAGGCCCCATTTGTTTATTTTTGTTTTTATTTCCATTTCTCTAGGAGGTGGGTCAAAAAGGATCTTGCTGTGATTTATGTCATAGAGTGTTCTGCCTATGTTTTCCTCTAAGAGTTTGATGGTGTCTGGCCTTACATTTAGGTCTTTAATCCATTTTGAGTTTATTTTTGTGTATGGCGTTAGGGAGTGATCTAATCTCATACTTTTACATGTAGCTGTCCAGTTTTCCCAGTACCACTTATTGAAGAGGCTGTCTTTTCTCCACTGTATATTCTTGCCTCCTTATCAAAGATAAGGTGACCATATGTGTGTGGGTTTATCTCTGGGCTTTCTATCCTATTCCATTGATCTATATTTCTGTTTTTGTGCCAGTACCATACTGCCTTGATTACTGTAGCTTTGTAGTATAGTCTGAAGTCAGGGAACCTGATTCCTCCAGCTCCGTTTTTCGTTCTCAAGATTGCTTTGGCTATTCGGGGTCTTTTGTGTTTCCATACAAATTGTGTTCTAGTTCTGTGAAAAATGCCAGTGGTAGTTTGATAAGGATTGCATTGAATCTGTAGATTGCTTTGGGTAGTAGAATCATTTTCACAATGTTGATTCTTCCAATCCAAGAACATGGTATATCTCTCCATCTATTTGTATCATCATTAATTTCTTTCATCAGTGTCTTATAATTTTCTGCATACAGTTTTTTTGTCTCCTTAGGTAGGTTTATTCCTAGGTATTTTATTCTTTTTGTTGCAATGGTAAATGGGAGTGCTTTCTTAATTTCACTTTCACATTTTTCATCGTTAGTGTATAGGAATGCAAGAGATTTCTGTTCATTAATTTTGTGTCCTGCTACTTTAGGATTGTTTTCTTAATTACTCTTTCTGATACTTCATTATTAGTGTATAGAAACACAGCAGACTTTTGTGTATTGATTCTGTATCCTGCAGCTTTACTGAATCCACTTATTTGTTTTAGGAGTTTTCTGATGGAATCTTTAGAGTTTTCTATATGTAATATCATGTCATCTGCAAATAGTGACTGTTTTACTTCTTCCCATCCAATTTGGATTTCTTTTTCTTGAATAATTGCTCTGGGTAGGATTCCCAATACTATGTTGAATAAAAGTTTCTGAAAATGGGCATCCTTCTCTGGCTCCTGATATTAGCAGAAAAGCTTTAAGCTTTCAACCATTGAGTTGTTATATATGTCCTTTACTGTGTTCCTCTCTACCCACTTTGTTGAGAGTTTTTATCATAAATGGGTGTTGAATTTTGTCAAATGCTTTTTCTGCATTTGTTGAGATGATCATATGATTTTTATCCTTCATTTTTTTTTTTGTTTTGCTTTTTTTGCGGTACGCGGGCCTCTCACTGTTGTGGCCTCTCCCGTTGCGGAGCACAGGCTCCGGAGGTGCAGGCTCATCAGCCATGGCTCACGGGCCCAGCCGCTCCACGGCATGTGGGATCCTCCCGGACTGGGGCACGAACCCGTGTCCCCCACATTGGCGGGTGGACTCTCAACCACTGCGCCACCAGGGAAGCCCCTTCATTTTGTTAATGTTGTGTACAACATTGACTGATTTGCAGATGCTGAACCATCTTTCCATCCCTGGAATAAATCCCACTTGATCTTGGAGTATGAACCTTTTAATATATTGTTGAATTCAGTTTCCTAATATTTTGTTGAGAATTTTTGTATCTATGTTCATCAGGGAAATTGGCCTGTAATTTTCTTTCCTTGTGGCATTTTAAAATTTATTTATTTATTTATTTAGTTAGTTAGTTTTGGTTGTGTTGGGTCTATGTTGCTGTGCGTGGGCTTTCTCTAGTTGCAGCGAGTGGGGGCTACTCTTTGTTGCGGTGTGCAGGCTTCTCATTGTGGTGGCTTCTCTTGTTGCGGAGCATGGGCTCTAGGCGCACAGGCTTCAGTAGTTGTGGCACGTGGGCTCTAGAGCACAGGTCTTCAGTAGTTGTGGTGCATGGGCTTAGTTGCTTCACGACATGTGGGATCTTCCTGGACCAGTGCTCAAACCCATGTCCCGTGCATTGCAGGCAGATTCTTAACCACTGCGCCACCAGGGAATCCTGTTGTGGCATTTTTGACTGGTTTTGATATTAGGGTAATGCAGGCCTTGTGAAATGAGTTTGGAAGACTTCCATTCTCTTCTATTTTTTTGGAAGAGTTTGAGAAGGATTGATATTAATTCTTTGAATGTTTGGTAGAATTCACCAGTGAAGCCATCTGGTCCTGGACTTTTGTTTGTTGGGAGGCTTTTGATTACTGATTTGATCACCTTATTTGTTATTGGTCTGTTCTTGTTTTCTATTTCACCATGATTTGGACTTAGTAGGTAGTATGTTTCTAGGAATTTATCCAGTATTTCTAGGTTGTCCAATTTGTTAGCATATAATTCCTCATAGTACTCCCATAATCCTTTGTATTTCTGTGACATCAGTTGTAATATCTACTCTTTTATTTCTGATTTTGAGTCGTCTCCCTATTTTTTCTTGATGAATAATTCTTTACTAAAGTACCCAGCTTTCCAATTAGCTCTAGGCAGTTAGCTTACAGATATGTCACAATTGTGTATAATATGAATGTGAAATAATGCCTCTAGCAACAGTAACTTCAGACATAGATGATAGAACTCTTGTGTATACTTGCTTAAGAAATTTACTTTCCCAGAAAACTCCCTTCAAGTCTTACTAGAACTTTTGGCATTGATGTATTAAATTACTTGGTCCTTGAAATCAGGGTACCTTTGGTCCTCTCCCAACTTTTTTAGCCATAAAGCTTTTTTCCTCAATCTTTTACTAGTCTTATAAGTGCTCCTAATAAGGATTGGAGGCTTTGTACTGAGATGGAGAATCTGAATTTATTGGGCATAATACCAGTGATGAAGTCGGGTAAGGAAGCCCTCACTGGATGCTTACTAGATACAGTGATGAATCCCTTAACATGATCAAATCACTTAGATGCTAGTTTAGTTTACCTCTCTGACAAATAGTCATACTTATGTGACTCACAAATTTGACTAGAGAGTTACTTGAGCTGTTCAAGTATTTAAAGGATAAATAAACATTTTGTGATAGCTTCTGATGATTGTTTTCCAATGTGTGTGTGTTTGTGTGTGTGTGTGTTGGTGAATAGTGAATGTTCAACCAAATCTTATCAGTGAGTAAATTGGCCCTGAAAATTGAATTGAGTTCAATTCAGTATGTACTTTGGGAGGAGCACGAACACTTTCCAGCCACTGGGGTGCTGGTTAAAGTCCTGTAGCAGGAATTTACAGGATGCCATTACAGCCAAAAAGTTGCTATCTAAATTTAACTCCTGGCATGAGCTTGTTCTGTAGCAAAATCTAACTGAAGAAAAGAAATTCTTGCTGAAGTTTCAACTACATTTTTAAAAGGAATTTACCTTGCAGAGAGTAAGATTGAAAAACATTTGAGTCACTTCGTAAAATAGGAATACAGTTATGTGTCCTTAATGATGGGGGTCATTGATAAATGTGTAATTAGCAAAATGAAAGCAAGAAGCTGCACTTTTCAGTTTGTTTTTTTACCCACTTTTCATGACAGCCTGACTTGAATCACTGCCTGTCCTGTCCTCACAGAGCCTGTGAACTAGAGAAACACTCTGACATCCACCCACTTCTCTCTCATCTTTTGTTCTTCCAGAGTATGTCAGATGTGTAAACTTTGCTCTGATTGTGTGTTGTGGGCTCCTTAAATAAAACAATTTTGCAAGGGCAGATCATTGTTACCATACTGCATTTATGGCCACTAAGTTTCTACTCTGCTTAAAATCTTTGAGAGCGGCTCCTATTTCTATAATAAACATTACAGTCCTTGAGCCATTTTCAAGGATCTTCAGAAACAACCCACAAATGATTTGTCTTCCACAGTATGAACCTGCCATCCTAGCCCGCCCATGTGTGCTCACCATCCTACAAATACCTGATACCTAATCTTCTCATCTCATCCTCATTTGTGCTGTTCCTCTTTCCAGGAAGTCTCTCTGCCCCTCCATCCTCACCTAGGTCCTTCTCATTCTTTAAGACCCAGCTCCACTTTCTCCTCTTGGAAAACTCCCTTGACAACTTCAGGCCTGAGTGACATCCTCTTCTCAGAACTCTCATCACATTTGTTGTTAATGTTACTAAATCTTGCTCTTAATTGTCTACATTGTTTGCTTTTATTTCATATTATGTTGTTCTTGTCTCCCCAACTCAAAAGAGGTTTCTTGAGTACACAGGCAGTGTTTTAAAGCTCATCTGGTTCCCCAGAAGCGTGTGACACAAGTCTGTGCATATTGTTGGTGGACACAATAAATGTTTGTTGATTAACTGACACTTTCCCACGTGAACATTTTCATTTTTATTTATTTATTTATTGAGATATAGTTGATTTACGATATTATAAAAGTTTCAGGTATACAACAAGTGATTCACAATTTTTAAAAGATTATACTCCGTTTATAGATATTATAAAATACTGGCTATATTCCCTGTTCTGTACAATATATCCTTATAGCTTATTTTATACATAATAGTTTGTACTTCTTAATCCCCTACCCTTATCTTGCCCCTCCACCCTTTCCTCTCCCCACTGGCAACCACTAGTTTGTTCTATATATCTATGAGTCTATTTCTTTTTTGATACATTCACTAGTGTGTTTTATTTTTTAAATTCCACATATAAGTGATAACATACAGTATTTATCTTTCTCTGACTTATTTCAGCAAGCATAATACCCTTTAAGTCCATCCATGTTGTTGCAAATGGCAACATTTCATTCTTTTTTATGGCTGAGTAGTATTCCATTGTATATTGTATACTATATCTTCTTTATCCATTCATCTGTTGATGGACACTTAGGTTGCTTCCATATCTTGGCTATTATAAATAATGCTCCTCTGAACATTGGGGTGCATGTATCTTTTCAAATTAGTGTTTTCATTTCTTGGGATATATGCCCAGGAGTGGGATTGCTGAATCATATGGTAGTTCTGTTTTTAGTTTTTTGAGGAACCTTTGTACTGTTCTCCATAGTGGCTGCACCAATTTACGCTCCCACCAACAGTGTACAAGGGTTCCCTTTCCTTCACATCCTCACCAACATTTGTTATTCCACATGAACATTTTTAAAGACCTCATTGGCTTGAATTTTAGGGAATCATAATAGGTATTTGTTAAATGGATAAAATGAATGACGGATATGATTTTTTATTTATTTTCGCCACCCCCCCCATCCCCATTCATGGCCAACCAATTGAATGTATGATTCTCAGGACAGGGATTTAATCTTCTTGTTCAACTTTGCATCCCCAGCACCTAGATCAGTGCCTAGGTCATATTAGATGCCCAATAAATATTTGTTGAATGAATCTTCAGCAAAATCACCCTGCATATATTAAATGCAATGTCTTGTGACATTTTGTATTTCTCTCATCTCAAATGCTTGAGCATTATAGGACTTAAATTGCCAAATGTGTTAAGTTCCTACTGTCTTCAATTTTAAATCCAGTTTTTTGGTGATCTTTTAATGGCTCTGGGATTTCTGTCCCATGGACATAAGCAAGCAATTAACCAGTGTTGTTTGATAACAACTGTGTGCAGAATCCAGGTTTTAGGTTGTTTTTATATTAAATTGGATTAGTTTAAAATATTTAAATGGCATTTATTAGCAAGTTCTCATAATTTCATATATTATTTTAAAAGAGATATATCTTTTTTTTAAAAAAAGATGAACTCCTCTGACTAACAAAACCAATCACATTTGTTGCTAGAGCTATGTTTGAAAGAGACAGGGTAGCACCTGTTTTTTTTTCTTTTTATGACCATATATATGCACTGAGGTGGGTCTTTTAATTGCTTTATGAAACAGAATAACTTGATTTACCTGCTTTTTGTAAAAGATAAATTTGTTACCCTGGGAATATTGTGAAAAAAATTCAATGAAACTTAAAAGAAAAGCTTAATGAAAAAGTTCTGCACAGAGGTGAAATGTCCTTATTTTCACACTTATTTTTTTCAGACATAAAACTCAGTTTTCTATAGGATGCTTGTGAAATCATGGCTTCCATCTGCAGTGCTGAGGACCTTTCATATGCCTTAAAGAACTGGATTGGTGGACCACTAAGCTAAATATGTGAGGGAAATAGAACTTGAAGCAAATTAGAAAACTTGTAAGCTTTTAAGCCTTGTTAGCCTGCCAGTTCAAGCAGCATGTAGCAGGCGTGTCATATATTCGTAGAGCCAAAATAAATGGCCACAAGGAATTCCTTGTGGTAATACAGATGTAAGGAAAGCTTAAAATGGAAAGAAAGAAAACATTGTTTTCATTGTTTATTCCGGAGGTCGATAAATACATTTAAAGAAATGCCTCTTCAGATATTGCTTTAGGTGCCAAAGAGCGTCTTTGTGATCTTCTGGACCAGACACTGGCAATGTTTCTATGTTATGTGCTGGCTTGTGAAGGGAAGGCAAAAGAAAGGAGGAGACGAGGAAAGTGTAAGAAAAAGTGGGACAAAAGTAACTGCTGGCAGTGGCCTTGCAAGCCACTCTGGAACAAGGTACTATTTCCATTATATCAGTAGAAAATATTTATTTATTTTGTTTTACCATCAAGAACAACTCCATGAGAAAATGTTTGAATCCTTAAAAATATAGATAATCTACTTAATAATGAATCTAGTGTGTATGTAATTTTAAAGTAAAAACTTTTTAAAAATTGAAGTATAGCTGATTTACAATGTTGTATTCGTTTCTGGTGTACAGCAAGGTGATTCAGGTGTGTGTGTATATATATTCTTTTCCACTATAGCTTACTATAAGCTATTAGATATAGTTCACTATGCTATAGAGTAGGACCTTGTGTTTATCTGTTTTATATATAGTAGTTTGTATCTGCTAACCACAAACTCCTAATTTCTCTCTCCCCCTCCCTTTCCCTTTTGGTAACCGTAAGTTTTTTTTCTGTGTCTGTGAGTCTGGTTCTGTTTTGTAAATAAGAAGTTCATTTGTATCATATTTTAGATTCCACATACAAGTGATATCATATGATATTTGTCTTTCTCTGTCTGATATTTCACTTAATATGCTATTCCCTGGGTCCATCCATGTTGCTGCAAATGGGTATATTTCATTCTTTTTTATGGCTCAGTAGTATTCCATTATACACACACACACACACACACACACACACACACACACACACCCCACATTTTCTTTGTCCAGTCATCAGTTGATGGGCACTTGGATTGTTTCCATGTCTTGGCTATTGCAAATG
Organism: Lagenorhynchus albirostris; assembly: GCF_949774975.1. Lineage (NCBI taxonomy): Eukaryota > Metazoa > Chordata > Mammalia > Artiodactyla > Delphinidae > Lagenorhynchus > Lagenorhynchus albirostris. Next base: position 18,119,717 of record NC_083116.1, read on the forward strand.
GTGCTGCAATGAGACTGTCTTCTCGCCATTGTATATTCTTGCCTCCTTTGTCAAAAATTAATTGACTGTAAGTGTGTCGGTTTATTTCTGGGCTCTATTCTGTTCCATTGATCCATATGTCTGTTTTTTGTGTCAATATCATGCTTTTTGATTACTGTAGCTTTATAGTATAGCCTAAAGTCAGGGAGAACGATGCCTCCTGCTTTGTTCTTTTTCCTCAGGATTGCTTTGGCAATTTAGGGTCTTTTATGGTTCCATATGAATTTTAGGATTATTTGTTCAAGTTCTGTGAAAAATGTCATGGATATTTTGATAGGGATCACATTAAATCTGTAGATTTCTTTGGGTAGTATGGTCATTTTAACAAGATTAATTCTTCCAGTCCAAGAACATGGGATATCTTTCTATTTCTTTAAATCATCTTCAATTCCCTTTATCAATGTTTTATAGTTCTCAGCATATAAGTCTTTTAACTTCCTTGGTCAGGTTTATTCCTAAGTGTTTTTAATGTGATTTTTTAAAGGGATTGTTTTCTTGAAGTAAAAACATTTTTTATTTTCCTTATGTTATATCTAATATAGAATTTTTGTAAAGGAGCATTAATTAAAATTCAAAAATAACTCTTTTACTTTCAAGGAAAAATATGTACTTTGGGGATGTTTCTTATTTCTTCCTGTGGCTCAAAGTGAAATCTCCTTCACCCCACTCCCAGTTCAGTTTCATCACACTGATTCTTGGGCAAAAACATTCCAAAAATTAACCTACTATCCAAAGATATAGAGAAAAGTCATTTGGTTATCTCATATTTTTACTCTAAATCCAAGATAAGATCTTGCTGTTACCAAAAGAGCAGGAATAGACCATTCTTTATCGAAACTGAGTGCTCTATATATCAAGAATTGCAGGTATTAACATTTCAATTTGAAAGCTAGAATTATGAGAAAATACTCAGCTTTACAGATCTGATAGATATGAAACTGACAGAGGTGGCCAAAGCTCAGCCAGCCTAGAGGATGCTCAACTGACAAAAATCCTTGCTTGGAAGGGTTAAGTTACCATTTAATCTTTGACCTTTCGAAGTAAGAATCCTGAGAAATGCTGTCATGCTCTAACTTGCAATGAGAAGATAGAGTCAGCAAAACTAAGTAAAACATGATCTCTACTTTTATGGAATTTACAGTCTGATAAGGGAGAAAACTTAAGGGCCTATAATGAGAATGTGATCCGTGCCATAAGGGAGACACAGTATCATGACATGACTAAGAAGGTGGGCTCTGGTCGCAGACTGCCTGGGTTTGAACCATGGCTTGAGGGTAGCTACATGAAGTTGTGCAAGACTTAACCCTTCTCCACCTCCGTTTCCCCATCTGTAAAATGGGAACAGTAGTACTGTCTTCAAGAGGAGTCCGGAGAGCAGTAAGACTTGGTGTGGTAATTTCTGGGGTGTTCCTTTTAGTGACTCGTTTCTATGCAATAGTGTTTGAGTGTGTGTTTAAGAGTATTGTTAAGTTAGAGTGCTTGGTGTACCATTCATGGGAGAATGAGAGACCTGTGTTGGAATCGGAATACCTAGAGTCTGCTTCCACCCCTTCATAAACTCTCATAATCATTTCTCTTTGCTATGCCTTTGGTTTCTTCTCTATTTAAATGAGCATAGGAAGTTCTACGACAGCAGGGACCTTATCAGTCTTGTTCCACATCTAGAACGGTGCTTGGCATATAGTGGATGTGGATAAATGTTGGTGCAGCACAACACAGGAATATTATGAAGATGGCACTGCAACAGGCATGAACGTAATTTTGAAAAGGAATCATAAGTACTACACAAAAATGACTGGCTTTCGTTGTTTAAGATTCCCAAGAGAGACAAGAGATAAGAAATGATCACTGCTACATTTCTCTGCCAGGATCTAAGCATGACATTTAGAGTCAGAGGATCTTGCCTGGAGCCATGGTTCTACCACTTAAGGCTTTGTAACTTCAGATAAGTAATTTAGCTTCCTTGAGCTTCATTTCCTTCATTGGTCTTTTTGGGTTATCACCCACGGTTTAGAGTATTTTTTAGAGCTCCAAAGATCAATGAAATAAAAACACTTGCAAGCTGCGAATACCATACAAGTACAAATGTACTAAGAAACGGTAACTTTTCATGTTCTACATTAGAGGACTATAAATCATGAAAAGCAAACTCGTATTCCTATTACTCAAGTCTAAAGTAATGAAGATAAAGTTGTATTGTCCCCCAACCAAAGTTGATCTTTAAAACGGACCCCCCTCCCCGTCTTTTATACAGAGATGAGCAGCGCGGCAGGACGGAACATCTCTCCACTGTCACACCAGCTCTTTTTAGTTGTTGCACCTAGCTTCTTCTGTGCCAGCACCAAAAAGAGTTCCAGTTTGAAGGCAGACATGCAGATATGCGCTGGCTAGAACTATTTTGAGGAGCTGGCCAGGGTCCCATCAGAGGTTACAGGTCAATTTTAAAAATGAAGAAAATTCCTTCTCCCATTCCCCCTGTCTTACATAAAATGCAGGGCCAGAGTTCAATTCCTGTTTGTAGTTTTTCATTTGTAAAAGTTTAAAATTCAAATTTATTATTTGTTTCTATACTGATAGACCTCTGTAGGGAAATCTTTCTCCAGACCCTCACTCACCGTTTATGTTCTGAGGAAAAAACCCATTATATATATATCTTTTTCATTATGTTTCTTTCAAATGTGTTCAGGCAGCCCATGTAATTTAGTTATAGGATTAAATTTGAATATATCTTTAAATCTAAACTTACAAACTCACAGAACATACTCTTTTATTAGAGTACTTTCTATAATACAAGCGTGGAAATGAATTTACTCTTGATATTCAACTTCAGAACACTACTTAGAAGAATGTGTGTCTAAGAAGAATCTAAGAAAGAAAAGATTGGGGTAGCCAATTCCATCACTTACGAAGCTTTTTTTTTTTGGTTGTCATGTCTCTTTAGACTTAAAAAAATAGCTTTATTGATATATAATTCACATATTATCCAATTCACTCATTTAAAGTATACAGTTTGGTGAATGGGCTTTGGTATATTCAAAAAATTGTGCAACCATCACCACTGTCTAATTCCAGAATATCTTCGTCACCCTCAAAGGAGACCCCATACACATTCAGCAGTTGCTTCACTTTCTCCCCTTCCCCAGGCCCTCACAACCACTAATTTGCTTTCTGACTCTACGGATTTACCTATTCTGGATATTTAATATAAATGGAACCATACAATATGTGGCCGCTGTGACTGGCTTCTTCCACTTAGCATCATTTTTGGGGGGTTCATTCGTGTTGTGGCATGTGTCAGTACTTTATTCCTTTTTATGGTAGAGTAATATTTCATTGTGTTGACGTATCACATTTTGTGTATCCACTCATCCGCTGATGGACACTTGGATTGTTTCCACCTCTTGGCGATTGTAAATAGTGCTGCTATGAACATGAGTGTACACATATGTCTTCGAGTTCCTGCTTTCAATTTTTTTGGGTATATACCTAGGCATGGAACTGCTAGGTCATATGGTAACTGCTTAACATTTTGAGGAACTGTTATACTGCTGCAGCAGCTGCACTATTTTACATTCCCACCAGCAATGTCCGATAGTTTCAATTTCTCCAATTTTTCTTTCTTTTTTTCTTATTTTTTGCGGTATGCGGGCCTCTCACTGTTGTGGCCTCTCCCGTTGCGGAGCACAGGGGGTCCGGATGCGCAGGCTCAGTGTCCGTGGCTCACGGGCACAGCCGCTCCGCGGCATGTGGGATCTTCCCGGACCGGGGCACGAACCCGTGTCCCCTGCGTCGGCAGGCGGACTGTCAACCACTGCGCCACCAGGGAAACCCCTCCAGTTTTTCTTTTTTATTGTAGCTATCCTAATGGGTGTGAAGTGGTATCACATTGTGATTTTCATTTGCATTTCCCCCATCTGGCTGTTTAAAATAGATATCTATTTTAAATATTTTTAGAGGTCATTCACCTGGCAACCTTAACCCTCTAGAACATGGTCCTGAATGGAACATATTGCAAAAGGGTTTCCAAACCAGTAAGAGTAGTCACAGACCTTCTGCATGAAAGCCCTGCACTTTGCCCACAGGCCCCTCATACAGTGAGTAACTAACTCTTATTCAACCTCATGATTAGCTATTATGTATTCCAGAAAGGAGCTGGACAATCCACCATGGCAGATATTGTGGCAGGAAGGGAAGTGACAGTAGAAGTGACAATTAACAATCTGCCACTGAAAGAGAACTATAATACTTCCCAGGGCATTTTATGACCCCAAGTCTTCAACCAGAGCCCAAATTATGTTCAGTATTTTTTAAGAAGGCAAAGCTACATATAATACATTTTAGAAATATTTCCATGAAGAATGACTTAGAGAAACACGTTTTGCTCTTAAATGGATAAGCCTGCATGAATTTTCTATATACTTAATTTCCTAATGGTATCTGAAAAATTAGGTGATATTGAGTTTCATCTTGAATGCGGAAAGAATAAAGCAAAAATCCAGATTCTGTAAAATTATTGAAGAAACTGTTTTAAAAAGTAAATGAAATGTTTTCAAGAACTTTAATTCTACTTTTTTGATGAAGTTAACAATTAGTTGATTTGTCTGATACTCAGAGCTTACTTTTGCTTTAGAAAATCCCTGTTATTTTGGTATGTGTTCATGGCATAATGCCAATAAATTAACATTTAATCTATCTTCTCAGCTGAGTTCCTAGAAATTGTTGCTGGTCGACACTGGTTTAAAGTACAAACCCTAAAGCTGCACAGTATTTAATGTATGACCAGTGTATGAACAGTGCTTTCGGTCTCACTTATTTGTCCATGCTGAAACCTCCTTCTGAGTTGTTCCAATATCCCTTCATAAAGACTAAGAACTAATAGAGCATACACAGAAAAAAAAAATCCAGCATCTTTTCAAAGGATTTCTTTCTTGATCTGAAGCACATTTTACATTTCACAGTCTCTCCCCTACCTCATTTGCAGTGGGTCTCCAGCTAGTTATTGTCATATCTGTTTTGTGTGATCATCAACAATTACATTTCAAATACACAGTTACCTCTTGGAGCATCTTAAATTTTCCTAGCAATTTCTGTTTTCTGGATTTTGAGAGCAGATCATCAAGCCTTCGATCAGATCATAGTAAAGCCAGTTTAATGGCAGGTCTTTGGTAGCCTCTAAAACCTGAAGACACACAGGTGGATCGTGACTACATAAAGCGCTGACATGTCAGGCTCTGGCTCTTTCTGTGCAGTGGACCCCTGAATGAATTTCTGCCCCCAAACAGACCAAAATGAAATAATCTTTTTTTTCTTTTTAATTGGGTTGTTGCCCAGTCTTGTATTTCAACAGTAAATCGAAGTGGTTGCTTCCTTTTACTATGTACAGTTCTACACTGGGAAATGCCCTTTTTATTGACAATGGCTGACTGTCTCCTACGTTGCACTGTCAGTATCTAGATGCTTCCTGTTTTAAAGAGGATATATTACTACTTTTCCAAATCTAGAGTTTAAAACGGAAGCAATGTGTTATATTAGCTAATTTTATTTTATTTTATTTTATTTTTTGCAGGTTTCTGGAAAGTGCCTTTTCTGAAAACTCTACTGATTGGATTCCACTTTCGAGCTGCCTCTTTATAAACCCCTCTCCCTACCACCATCACTGCCACCTCTCCCCGCCCCGCCCCCACAAAAAAAAACCCTGGTGTGCTTGTAGTTCATTCTCAGCAACTCGTTCATTCTTTTTTCTTTGATTCTCAATTTTCATAGTCATTTTTCCTCCTCCCGATTTTGCAGCAAAAACAAAAAAAAATTGCAGTTGTAACATCCTATTAATCTTTAAAGCCAAGAGATAGGTAAAAAAACTTTTCTCCCCTTGACTTGAGACCATTCCACACATTGACAGGCAGCCAGCGGCATATGCTTTTTGCGAGAATAATTGAAAATATCAACTGGAGAGCACAGAATCCTTTTGAAACTCTGCCCGTTATTTGAAGTAACTTCAGCAGAGGAAAAAAATAAAGCACTCAATATCTTAACCTTGACGGCTGCCTTCTTAGGAGTTGGTCTCTAATTTGATTTTTAGTTATTCTGATACGATTTTTATTTTATAGTGGGCTTTTTGTTTGACTAGACCACCAAATTTGACTTAAATGAAAACTTAAGTGCTAACAAAGAAACCTTTCACCAAAGCAACCAGTTATCTCTTCACATTTAGCTTGAATTTATTTTTAACCTTTCAACAACAGCAGTAATAGTGTTGTAGAGAGGGTGCACTTGATTTTAACTTTGCTTTCAATATGACGGCTGTCAATGTTGCCCTGGTTCGTGATACCAAGTGGCTGACTTTGGAAGTCTGTAGAGAATTTCAGAGAGGAACCTGCTCTCGAGCTGATTCAGATTGCAAGTTTGCCCATCCGCCAAGAGTTTGCCATGTGGAAAATGGTCGTGTGATGGCTTGTTTTGATTCTTTAAAGGTGAGTCTCATCTAAATGCACATCATTTTTAATTGAAACTTGTTGATTTCTCTGGGTTTTTTTTGAAATATGTTGTGCCTTGAAATTAGTCAAGTTAATGATACCATGAAAGCAGTAAGTTTGTTTGTTTTTTAAGACAGGATGTAGACTTTGTAGAACTAAGCCAGACTAAAGCTCACCAATCAAAGCTCACTGACCGAGATAGATAGACTTAAATAAAAAAAAATTCAAGAATTTTTGTAGGAGTGAGAAGTTGTAGCCTTGCTGTACTTTACGTCTGTGTATATTATTTAGATTTTAATACAGTGGTCATAGTCCTCAACATAGAGAAGTCCTTCACTGAAATATAGCTTATTATCTATATTATCAAAATATACTTGGCAGGGACCAATCAGAGGATAAATAAAGTCAGACAGAGAAAGTATAAGGTGAAAATCTCACCATCCAGGAGGAAAATGATGGCATTTTGAATTTTCTTAGTTAAAGGATATTTTGAACCTTTAACTTAAACATATTTGCTACAAAACTAGGTTCATGTAATTTTCTTCCTGAGCAACTGATTGACCAATTTCATATTTGTGAGCACATTTTATAAGGAAAGGTCTATTGCCAAGGTGATCAAACCTGAATATTATGTACATGAGTATAAACAAAATATGAGGACAGGTGAGATATTATGTAGAATAGAACATATATGATTGCAGAATGAAAAATGCACTGATTTTCCTGTTTTATCCATGGTTATTCTTAAATTAAGCATAAACGTACAAATTAAAGCATAAGAGTAAAAAAATGATAATAGATTCCTGGTTGAATTAGTAAGATTTGCTGTGATTCATTTTAGATTTTTTTTCAAAATATGTTAAAATAGATATGGGGGGGGAAATGAATTAACCTTAATAACCATTTCAATTTCTTTTTTTTTAACATCTTTATTGGAGTATAATTGCTTTACAATGGTGTGTTAGTTTCTGCTTTACAACAAAATGAATCAGTTATATATATACATATGTTCCCATATCTCTTCCCTCTTGCATCTCCCTCCCTCCTAGCCTCCCTATCCCACCCCTCCAGGCGGTCACAAAGCACCGAGCTTATCTCCCTGTGCGGCTGCTTCCCACTAGCTATCTACCTTACGTTTGGTAGTGTATATATGTCCATGCCTCTCTCGCTCACTTTGTCACAGCTTACCCTTCCCCCTCCCCATATCCTCAAGTCCATTCTCTAGTAGGTCTGTGTCTTTATTCCTGTCTTACCCCTAGGTTCTACATGACATTTTTTTTCTTAAATTCCATATATATGTGTTAGAATACAGTATTTGTCTTTCTCTTTCTGACTTACTTCACTCTGTATGACAGACTCTAGGTCCATCCACCTCATTACAAATAGCTCAATTTCGTTTCTTTTATGGCTGAGTAATATTCCGTTGTATATATGTGCCCCATCTTCTTTAGACATTCATCCGAAGATGGGCACTTAGGTTGTTTCCATCTCCAGGCTATTGTAAATAGAGCTGCAATGAACATTTTGGTACATGACTCTTTTTGAATTATGTTTTTCTCAGGGTATATGCCCAGTAGTGGGATTGCTGGGTCATATGATAGTTCTATTTGTAGTTTTTTAAGGAACCTCATACTGTTCTCCGCAGTGGCTGTATCAATTTACATTCCCACCAACAGTGCAAGAGGGTTCCCTTTTCTCCACACCCTCTCCAGCATTTATTGTTTCTAGATTTTTTGATGATGGCCATTCTGACTGGTGTGAGATGATATCTCATTGTAGTCTTGATTTGCATTTCTCTAATGATTAGTGATGTTGAGAATTCTTTCATGTGTTTGTTGGCAGTCTGTATATCTTTTTTGGAGAAATGTCTATTTAGGTCTTCTGCCCATTTTTGGATTGGGTTGTTTGTTTTTTTGTTATTAACCTCCATGAGCTGCTTATAAATTTTGGAGATTAATCCTTTGTCAGTTGCTTCATTTGCAAATATTTTCTCCCATTCTGAGGGTTGTCTCTTCATCTTGTTTACGGTTTCCTTTGCTGTGCAACAGCTTTGAAGTTTCATTAGGTCCAATTTGTTTATTTTTGTTTTTATTTCCATTTCTCTAGGAGGTGGGTCAAAAAGGATCTTGCTGTGATTTATGTCATAGAGTGTTCTGCCTATGTTTTCCTCTAAGAGTTTGATAGTTTCTGGCCTTACATTTAGGTCTTTAATCCATTTTGAGTTTATTTTTGCGTATGGTGTTAGGGAGTGATCTAATCTCATATTTTACATGTACCTGTCCAGTTTTCCCAGCACCACTTATTGAAGAGGCTGTCCTTTCTCCACTGTACATTCCTGCCTCCTTTATCAAAGGTAAGGTGACCATATGTGCGTGGGTTTATCTCTGGGATTTCTATCCTGTTCCATTGATCTATCTTTCTGTTTCTGCACCAGTACCATACTGTCCTGATTACTGTAGCCTTGTAGTATAGTCTGAAGTCAGGGAGCCTGATTCCTCCAGCTCCGTTTTTCATTCTCAGGATTGCTATGGCTATTCGGGGTCTTTTGTGTTTCCATACAAATTGTGAAATTTTTTGTTCTAGTTCTGTTAAAAGTGCCAGTGGTAGTTTGATAGGGATTGCATTGAATCTGTAGATTGCTTTGGGTAGTAGAGTCATTTTCACAATGTTGATTCTTCCAATCCAAGAACATGGTATATCTCTCCATCTATTTGTATCATCTTTAATTTCTTTCATCAGTGTCTTATAATTTTCTGCATACAGGTCTTTTGTCTCCTTCGGTAGGTTTATTCCTGGATATTTTTTTCTTTTTGTTGCAATGGTAAACGGGAGTGTTTTCTTGATTTCACTTTCAGATTTTTCATCATTAGTGTATAGGAATGCCAGAAATTTCTGGGCATTAATTTTGTATCCTGCTACTTTACCAAATTCATTGATTAGCTCTAGTAGTTTTTTGGTAGCATCTTTAGGATTCTCTATGTATAGTGTCATGTCATTTGCAAACAGTGACAGCTTTACTTCTTCTTTTCCAATTTGGATTCCTTTTATTTCCTTTTCTTCTCTGATTGATGTGGCTAAAACTTCCAAAACTATGTTGAATAAGAGGGGTGAGAGTGGGCAACCTTGTCTTGTTCCTGATCTTAGTGGAAATGCTTTCAGTTTTTCACCATTGAGGACAATGTTGGCTGTGAGTTTGTCATATATGGCCTTTATTATGTTGAGGAAAGTTCCCTCTATGCCTGCTTTCTGGAGGGTTTTTATCATAAATGGGTGTTGAATTTTGTCAAAAGCTTTTTCTGCATCTATTGAGATGATCATATGGTTTTTCTCCTTCAGTTTGTTGATATGGTGTATCACGTTGATTGATTTGTGTATATTGAAGAATCCTTGCATTCCTGGAATAAACCCCACTTGATCATGGTGTATGATCCGTTTAATGTGCTGTTGGATTCTGTTTGCTAGTATTTTGTTGAGGATTTTTGCATCTATGTTCATCAGTGATATTGGCCTGTAGTTTTCTTTCTGTGTGACATCCTTGTCTGGTTTTGGTATCAGGGTGATGGTGGCCTCATAGAATGAGTTTGGGAGTGTTCCTCCTTCTGCTATATTGTAGAAGAGTTTGAGAAGGATAGGTGTTAGCTCTTCTCTAAATGTTTGAGAGAATTCGCCTGTGAAGCCATCTGGTCCTGGGCTTTTGTTTGTTGGAAGATTTTAAATCACAGTTTCAATTTCAGTGCTTGTGATTGGTCTGTTCATATTTTCTATGTCTTCCTGATTCAGTCTCGGCAGGTTGTGCATTTCTAAGAATTTGTCCATTTCTTCCAGGTTGTCCATTTTATTGGCATAGAGTTGCTTGTAGTAATCTCTCATAATCTTTTGTATTTCTGCAGTGTCACTTGTTACTTCTCCTTTTTCATTTCTAATTGTATTGATTTGAGTCTTTTCCCTTTTTTCCTTGATGAGTCTGGCAAATGGTTTATCTATTTTGTTTCTCTTCTCAAAGAACCAGCTTTTAGTTTTATTGATCTTTGCTATCGTTTCCTTCATTTCTTTTCCATTTATTTCTGATCTGATTTTTATGATTTCTTTCCTTCTGCTAACTTTGGGTTTTTTTTGTTCTTTCTCTAATTGTTTTAGGTGCAAGGTTAGGTTGTTTATTCAAGATGTTTCCTGTTTCTTAAGGTGGGCTTGTATTGCTCTAAACTTCCCTTTTAGAACTGCTTTTGCTCATCCCATAGATTTTGGGTCGTCGTGTCTCCATTGTCATTTGTTTCTAGGAATTTTTTTATTTCCTCTTTGATTTCTTCAGTGATCACTTCGTTATTAAGTAGTGTATTGTTTAGCCTCCATGTGTTTGTATTTTTTACAGGTCTTTTCCTGTAATTGATGTCTAGTCTCATAGCGTTGCGGTCGGAAAAGATACTTGATACAATTTCAGTTTTCTTAAATTTACCAAGGCTTGATTTGTGACCCAAGATATGATCTATCCTGGAGAATGTTCCATGAGCACTTGAGAAAAATGTGTATTCTGTTGTTTTTGGATGGAATGTCCTATGAATATCAGTTAAGTCCATCTTGTTTAATGTATCATTTAAAGCTTGTGTTTCCTTATTTATTTTCATTTTGGATGATCTGTCCATTGGTGAAAGTGGGGTGTTGAAGGCCCCTACTATGAATGTGTTTCTGTCAATTTCCCCTTTTATGGCTGTTAGTATTTGCCTGATGTATTGAGGTGCTCCTATGTTGGGTGCATAAATATTTACAATTGTTATATCTTCTTCTTGGATCGATCCCTTGATCATTATGTAGTGTCCTTCTTTGTCGCTTCTAATAGTCTTTATTTTAAAGTCTATTTTGTCTGATGTGAGAATTGCTACTCCAGCTTTCTTTTGGTTTCCATTTGCATGGAATATCTTTTTCCATCCCCTCACTTTCAGTCTGTATGTGTCTCTAGGTCTGAAGTGGGTCTCTTGTAGACTGCAAATATATGGGTCTTGTTTTTGTATCCATTCAGCCAATCTGTGTCTTTTGGTGGGAGCATTTAGTCCATCTACATTTAAGGTAATTATCGATATGTATGTTCCTATTCCTATTTTCTTAATTGTTTTGGGTTCATTATTGTAGGTCTTTTCCTTCTCTTGTGTTTCTTGCCTAGAGAAGTTCCTTTAGCAGTTGTTGTAGAGCTGGTTTGGTGGTGCTGAACTCTCTCAGCTTTTGCTTGTCTGTTAAGGCTTTAATTTCTCCATCAAATCTGAATGAGATCCATGCTGGATAGAGTAATCTTGGTTGCAGGTTTTTCTCCTTCATTACTTTAAATATGTCCTGCCACTCCCTTCTGGCTTGCAGAGTTTCTGCTGAAAGATCAGCTGTTATCCTTATGGGGATTCCCTTGTGTGTTATTTGTTGTTTTTCCCTTGCTGCTTTTAATATGTTTTCTTTGTATTTAATTTTTGACAGTTTGATTAATATGTGTCTTGGCGTATTTCTCCTTGGATTTATCCTGTAAGGGACTCTCTGTGCTTCCTAGACTTGATTAACTATTTCTTTCCCATATTACGGAAGTTTTCAACTATAATCTCTTCAAATATTTTCTCAGTCCCTTTCTTTTTCTCTTCTTCTTCTGGAACCCCTATAATTCGAATGTTGGTGCCTTTAATGTTGTCCCAGAGGTCTCTGCGACTGTCCTCAGTTCTTTTCATTCTTTTTTCTTTATTCTGCTCTGCAGTAGTTATTTCCACTATTTTATTTTCCAGGTCACTTACCCGTTCTTCTGCCTCAGTTATTCTGCTCTTGATCCCATCTAGAGTATTTTTAATTTCATTTATTGTGCTGTTCATTGTTGTTTGTTTCATCTTTAGTTCTTCTAGGTCCTTGTTAAATGTTTCTTGCATTTTGTCTATTCTGTTTTCAAGATTTTGGATCATCTTTACTATCATTATTCTGAATTCTTTTTCAGGTGGACTGCCTATTTCCTCTTCATTTGTTAGGTCTGATGGGTTTTTATCTTGCTCCTTCATCTACTGTGTGTTTTTCTGTCTTCTCATTTTGCTTATCTTACTGTGTTTGGGGTATCCTTTTTGCAGGCTGTAGGTTCATAGTTCCCGTTGTTTTTTGGTGTCTGTCCCCAGTGGCTAAGGTTGGTTCAGTGGGTTGTGTAGGCTTCCTGGTGGAGGGGACTAGTGCCTGTGTTCTGTTGGATGACGCATGATCTTGTCTTTCTGGTGGGCAGGTCCACATCTGGTGGTATGTTTTGGGAGGTCTGTGGCCTTATTATGATTTTAGGCAGCCTCTCTGCTAATGGGTGGGGTTGTGTTCCTGTCTTTCTAGTTGTTTGGCATAGGATGTCCAACACTATAGCTTGCTGGTCGTTGAGTGAAGCTGAGTGCTGGCGTTGAGATGGAGATCTCTGGGAGATTTTTGCCGTTTGATATTATTGGAGCTGGGAGGTCTCCTGTGGACCAGTGTCCTGAAGTTGGCTCTCCCGCCTCAGAGGCACAGCACTGACTCCTGGCTGCATCACTAAGATTCTTTCATCCACATGGCTCAGAATAAAAGGGAGAAAAAGTAGAAAGAAAGAATTAGTAGAAGTAGAAAGAAAGAAAGAAAGGAGGGAGGGAGGGAGGGAGGAAGGAAGGAAAAAAGAAAGAAAGAAAATAAGGTAAAATAAAGTATGATAAACTATAATAAAGTTATTAAAATAAAAAAATAATTATTAAGAGAAAAACAAACAAACAAAAAAACGGATGGATAGAACCCTAGGACAAATGGTGGAAGCAAAGCTATACAGACAAAATCTCACACAGAAGCATACACCTACACACTCACAAAAAGAGGAAAAGGGGGAAAAATCATAAATCTTGCTTTCAAAGTTCACCTCCTCAATTTGATTTGTTGTCTATTCATGTATTCCACAGATGATTTGTTGTCTATTCATGTATTCCACAGATGAAGGGCACATCACGTTGATTGTGGAGAGTTAATCCGCTGCTCCTGAGGCTGCTGGGAGAGATTTCCCTTTCTCTTCTTTGTTCTAACAGCTCCCAGGGGCTCAGCTTTGGATTTGGCCCCGCCTCTGCGTGTAGGTCGCTGGAGGGTGTCTGTTCTTCGCTCGGACAGGACGGGGTTAAAGGAGCCGCTGATTCGGGGGCTCTGGCTCACTCAGGCCGGGGGGAGGGAGGGGTACGGAGTGCGGGGCGAGCCTGCGGCGGCAGAGGCCAGCGTGATGTTGTACCAGCCTGAGGTGCGCCGTGTGTTCTCCCGGGGAAGTTGTCCCTGGATCCCAGGACCCTGGCAGTGGCGGGCTGCACAGGCTCCCCGGAAGGGGAGTGTGGAGAGTGACCTGTGCTCGCACACAGGCTTCTTGGTGGCGGCAGCAGCAGCCTTAGCGTCCCATTCCCGTCTCTGGGGTCCGCGCTTTTAGCCGCGGCTCACACCCGTCTCTGGAGCTCCTTTAAGCGGCGCTCTTAATCCCCTCGCCTCGCGCACCAGGAAACGAAGTGGGAAGAAAAAGTCTCTTGCCTCTTCGGCAGCTCCAGACTTTTTCCCGGACTCCCTCCCGGCTAGGCGTGGTGCACTAACCCCCTTCAGGCTGTGTTCAAGCCGCCAACCCCAGTCCTCTCCCGGTGCTCCGACCAAAGCCCAAGCTTCAGCTCCCGGCCCCGCCCGCCCCGGCGGGTGAGCAGACAAGCATCTCGGGCTGGTGAGTGCCGGTCGGCACCGATCCTCTGTGCGGGAATCTCTCCACTTTGCCCTCCGCACCCCTGTTGCTGTGCTCTCCTCCACGGCTCCAAGCTTTCCCCCTTCGTCACCCGCAGTCTCCGCCTGCGAAGGGGCCTCCTAGTGTGTGGAAACCTTTCCTCCTTCACAGCTCCCTCCCACTGGTGCAGGTCCCTTCCCTATCCTTTTGTCTCTATTTATTATTTTTTCTGTTGCCCTACCCAGGTACGTGGGGAGTTTCTTGCCTTTTGGGAGGTCTGAGGTCTTCTGCCAGTGTTCAGTAGGTGTTCTGTAGGAGTTGTTCCACGTGTAGATGTATTTCTGGTGTATCTGTGGGGAAGAAGGTGATCTCTGCGTCTTACTCTTCCACCATCTTGCCCAACCAAGCCTCGATTTCTTGATATTGTTTTATCCTCATCATGACCAATTTTACCTCATTCACATTTTTATTTATGGCTGCTTTGGCTAATAGAGATGTATTCCTTCCTGTGATCATTTATTCAGAAAACATTTTATCATGGTATCCTACTTAAGTAGTTACTTTTGCTTATTTCGTGGTTGCTAGTTTTTGTTGCAGACCATTCCAGTTCAAGAATGGGAACTAGTTATAAAGATAATGGCAATTCCTAACATTGAAAATGTCTGAATTGCTCTTTTTTGTAGCAGATATTATGACTAAAGGGCTTATTCTGTTTTCTTCATTTCATTTTCATTCAGGTTTCATCTACAATTATTTTATGTATTATTTAAATCTTCTGTGTATTACTTAAATCAAGGACTGTGCAGTGCCTTAAATGGAAAAGAGCACTGGACTAGTTTAAGGGGGAAAAAAGGAGATGTCTTTTAGCTAGTTCATATAGAGTGTCCAGCACTGCACTAGTCACTTTACAAATCTTGTTTCAGGAGTCCCAGCCCCACTACTGTTTTTGACTTTAGCTACTTAATCTGACAGAACTTGAGTTGCTTCATCTGTAATGCATGGGTAATTCTTCTCTACCTAACTTCCATGAATATTGTGGAGATTCCAATGAGATAACATAAATGAAAAGCCATGTATCACTATAAAAGTGAATTAAGGACTTCCCTGGCAGTCCAGTGGTTAGGAATCGGCGCTTTGACTCCATGGCCCCGGGTTTAGCCCCTGGTTGGGGAAGATCCTGCAAGCCGCATAACGTGGCCCAAAAAAAAAAAAAGTGAATTAAGTGAAAAGTTATCTTCTTACTATTAACTAAGATGCTTATTTTAGGAGTTCTTCAAAACAGTTCTATTTAGTTAGGGTTTTATTATCTAAAACTACACATTAATGTTTCAAATGGACATGCCCACATCCAGTTGCCATGAGTGTGATGTTAGTTCTTCAAGCTAAGTATCACTGTTTTTATGGCTTACTCTTAGATATAGAGTTCCTTGCAGGCTTTGTAAATTCTGTCTTTTCAGGTGTCTGGCGGAAAGAGATGTGTGATATTACTAATCATTGATATACTTCAGATCAGTTCTCCCATTTAAAGGCAAAAGAATGCCATAATGGAAACATTTTGAAGAAAAGTAATATGGAACATGATTGTTAACAAAATGCATACTGCACTACCACTTTAAAGCTTGGAAAATGTTTAATTCAGAGACTAAATAGATAATGGCCAATGAATAGTAATAAACCACTTAATTATTTAAATACACTGTCTACTCAGTATACCCAGTGTTTTTAAAATAATTTTTCATATGTTAAAATCTTGATGACCAGTCGCACAAGATAAAGATCATTTACATAATCCTTACATTCTCAAATTTTAATGAAAATCTTAGTATTTGAAACATACAGTGCCTTTCAAACAATTAATTAGTCATTTAGATAGCACATGCATCACAGTTCCACGTCTGCATAAAAGCTTTGTAGTTCTCTTATATTATTCCTTATCCATGATAAGCATGAAAACTATACCAAGTTGACAATAGTTGACCTACGTGGGTTGTACTACTATCATATCTATAATACACAAATAACAAAATAACTTACCTTGATGGTTATTGCAGCATTTGCTACCCACTTTGAGTTTCTGTGCTTGAAACATTTTTGAAATGTATCTGTGCACTGTTTCTTCTTCCATGAGTGGTTAAATAACAAGCAATCACTTGATGAGTTTTGGGCAGCTACTTTTGTTTTTGTTGTTTTTATAAGGATTCCATTAGCGCTAGGTACTCTACCAGATGGTGATGGCTCTTTGCCTTCGTAATAGGCACAATAGTTAACAATATCCTATACTCACCTCATAATGAGGGAATGTTATGAAAATAAGGAGGGCAAGCTTGATGGCTAATTGTGCATTGTGCTGAAGTGCTGTGCCCATCACTCCATGAATGTTGAGTGTTCAGTGATGAAGTTTGCACCATCTTCAGATAGAGATCTAGATAGCACAGCCCATAGATTAATTTCCAGCTACGTAAAAGAGTCTCGCGTCATGTTGATAGGCAGGTGTTTTTTGACTCAATTGCCTAGTCGGCTTGGCACAATTTATTTCAGAATTTCTCTCCAAAGTATTGCTTAACCCATTCTGTGCCAATTTCTTGATATTACAGTTTGCAATTGATCTAGGTTGGTATTTTTAGCGACTGTCCCTTGACTTTAACAAAAGATCATTACTGATAATACTGAAAATACTAGAATCTGTGATTGTTTTCATAGCCAATATTGTCTTCATGTATTCTGCTTCAGCAATTTCATGTGTCTTAAACCTTCTTCTCCATACTTGAAGCACTGTGATACCTGCCACTTGTTATCTAGGGAGGATATAAATGCTGTCATTATTTAATTATGAAAGATCAACACCCATCACATCTGCCCACTGCACTCACCACCTTGGGTAGTTTTGTGACAAAAATCTCCTGGCAAGGGCCTTAGCAGCAGGCATAGTCAGAGGACTGGGTGAGGAAAACACACAAAACAGCCCCATACTATGTCTTCAAACATCACATATGATCACAAGCATAATAATATTTTGGCAAGTGAAACTGGTTTTATAGACGTATGGGTGTGAATCTATCCTTGTAGGTCAATTTGTCCTGAGTTACCAGTATATTCTGTACTAGTATCACTAGTCACAGCAGTTTTCACCAGTTTAAAATTTGATTATTTTTGAGTGAATATTTACCTCATCCCTGCTTGCTAAGGGAAAACTTACTGGGAGCAGAAGACTCCTAGCAACATAATCCCAAGGGTTGCTGAATTATGCAAGATTTAGAATCATTTATGAGCTTGATCAGAGGGGTCTGCCTGTATTATAAAGATACATAGACAGCACCTGTCATCCTGAGACTCAAGGAAAATAACATTTTACTTAAGGATCTCTATCTTCTATTATTGACCTTAAAAAGAATGTATCTTTGACCGGTAAAAGTCAATGCTATTTTGGACATTTCAAAAATCTCTTTTGAAAGAAAAATGGAATTACAGTCAGTACCCAATGAAATACATATTGATAGCTCAGCCTCACTTGTTAAACTTTTTATTTTGAAATAATTTTAGGCTTACAGAAAAGTTGCAAAAATAGTACAAGGAGTTCCTGCATACCCTTCACCCAGCTTCCTGTAATGTCAACAACTTACATACCATACATAGCACAGTTATCAAAACCAGGAAATAACTCTAGTTCAATACCATTAAGTAAACTAGAGACCTTATTTGAATTTCACCAATTTTCCCTCTAATGTCCTTTCTCTGCTCCAGGACCCCACATTGCATTTACTTGTCATGTTTATTTAGTCTCCTCCAGTCTGTGACAGTTCCTCAGCCTTTCCTTGTCTTTCATGACCCTGACACTTTGGATGAGTACTGGTCAGTTATTTTGTAGAATGCCTCTCAGTTTGGGTTTGTCAAATGCATTCTCATGATTTGACTGAGGTCATGCATTTTGGGCAAGAAAACCATAGAAATGATGTGCGTCATATTCGAGGGTACTTGATGTTGATGTATCTCCTCTCTCATGTTAACCTTAATCACCTGATAAAGATGGTGTCTGCTGGGTTTCTGTGCTGTAAAGTTTTCCTCTTGTGAAAATCGATAAATATCTTCTTCATTTATTCAACATCTCCTCAACATACCATTGATGGTAAGGATCATCCCAATATCCAAGCTGTCAAAATGTGGAAGTGTCCATCTTAGAAGTGATGGGTAACACACTTCTCTACTAACTGTCAGTCAAGAAAGGGAGGGAGGAGAAAATGGACCAAGAGATGAGGAAAGACTGAGAAACTGTCACAGATTGGAGGAGACTAAATAAACATGACAAGTAAATGCAATATGGGATCCTGGATTGGATACTGGAGCAGAGAGAGGACATTAGGGGAAAAATTGGTGAAATTCAAATAAGGTCTCTAGTTTATTTAATGGTATTGTAGTAAAGATAATTTCCTGGTTTTGATAACTGTGCTATGTATGGTATGTAAGTTATAGACATTACAGGAATCTGAGTTAAGGGTCTCCAGGGGCGTTCTGTACTATTTTTGTAATTTCTCTGTAAGTCTAAAATTATTTCAAAGTTAAATGTTTTAAAAAGAACTTTCTTAGTCTTGAACATGCATCTCCTGTCTTTTGATGCTCAGAAATACAGTGGAGTATTATTGTTTCTTTTTTAAAATCTTTTTAATTAATTAATTTATTTATTTATTTATTTAATTTTGGGCTGCATTGGGTCTTTGTTGCTGTGTGCGGACTTTCCCTAGTTGCGGCGAGCGGGGGCTACTCTTGGTTGCGATGCGCGGTCTTCTCATTGCTGTGGCTTCTCTTGTTGCGGAGCACAGGCTTCAGTAGTTGTGGCTCGCGGGCTCTAGAGCGCAAGCTAAGTAGTTGTGGCGCACGGGCTTATTTGCTTCACAGCATATGGGATCTTCCCAGACCAGGGCTTGAACCTGTGTCCCCTGCATTGGCAGGTGTATTCTTAACCACTGTGCCACCAGGAAAGTCCTAATGTTTCTTTTACTTTTTCTTTCTTCTCTTTTTTAAACTTTGGGTGTGGTAATGAGAAAACTCTGAAAGGCATGGAGTGGCTGGTCTTGGGACTAACCTCAACTAACTAGATGGGTTGGATAATTTAAATAGTTAAGAAAGCACTCATACCCATAACAGTGCTTCACAAACCTAGCAAATCAAAAATTTTGAATGTAGAACATTCATTTCAGATTGTCACCATTTACAGATAGGAAACTGGAGATCCAGTGAGGGAGAGTCCCTTGTCCAACGTCACATAAGCAGTTATCAAAAGATCCTGAGAACTCCAGTGTTCTTCCAATCATTTCAGTCTTTTTTCCTGTGGTGAAGAAGGAGATGGAGAAAACATCATTTGGGCTTATTGTGTTTTGTTTGTTTTTGATCTTTGCAGCATTCGTTTAATTCTAAGAGAAGAAACATACTGCTCAAAAATATGGAACGCGTCACGAATTTTCGTGTCATCCGTGTGCGGGAGCCATGCTAGTCTTCTCTGTATCTTTCCAATTTTAGAATATGTGCTGTCGAAGCAAGCACTGGGCTATTGTTTTACTAAACCAAAAGCATCCAGTGCTTATCACGTCAGACTGTCCCACATGACATTGGGATGCCCTGTTTTCAACGTTTTGTGTTTCTCCTTCACTTTCTGTTACTTCAAAAGGGGGAAAAAGTCAACTTTCCCTTTCCTAATCTCTCCCTCATTTATTGTTTCATGACATTGTGTTTAGATAAAGACTTTAATTAAAGTTTCGTATTTAGTTCTCTGACAGTCATTTGGGCTATTAATTTTGAAAAGAAGGAGGAAGAGAAGCAGGGTGTTTTTATTTTTAGACCATGTTATCTAACTTAGTGATACTAAGCTTTGTTTAATCACCAAGAGTCAGAACACTGAGCTGTCTCTACTCCCTCGTCCATCCTTTTCTTCACACCCTGCATTGCTGAGTTAGCTAGCCAGAGTCGGGGATTGTAACGGGCTGTGGATCATGTATATCTTCACTGCATGAAACTCTTTGATGTCTGATGCTGTTATAGATATACTCATTAGTATAAAGTCCTGGCCAGCTAGGGAGGTACCTGTCATAGATTAACTGAAAATATTGCAGTAGCAGCTCAGCCTTGTTATGGGTCAAATACAGTTTTGTAAAAGAATTTGGAATCTAATCCAATGAATTTAAAACGTTTTATGGAAGCATAGCTCAAGATCATTTCTCTCTCCCCCTTGCAGCCAAGGCTGCAATTGGCTACCTGGTAAGAAAGGACTTGTGATATGGCCAGGGATGTATTCTTCAACCAAAATTTGGTACCATTAAGATGGACCCTTTGTCACAGGAACCCCATTTAGTACGAGAGATCTGAATAGCTGAAGTTTGAGAACTGTCTACTATATGTCAACTCTTTTGTGTGGAAGAAGCTCTTTACATGTTATGGAAATGTCTGATCTTACTTGATCATATAATAATTCTCTCATGTCACATAGCTATATGAAGTCATTATAAATATTGTTTTTTTCTTTACTTCACGTTTTTGTGAAATGTGGATACAAGGTACTTCTGTGCATCTGGAAATAGCAATTAGTTCTTCTAGGAACATGACTTTATTCATAGAACATCATTTACTCACTGCTGTTTTTGCCCTTACAGATTAGGTTTCTGATTGTAAAGTCCCCAGGTTTGCCTTGTTTTCCTCTATCTCAGCTGGCCACTTGATTGTTGACCTACAGGGGTATATATTCCAGAGGAATTTTAGCCATCTGGCCATCTGTTCTTTCCTCATTATCTCTAAATAATCTTTTCATTTTTTTTCTATATTTCCTCCACTGTGTAATCAGTCTTTGTTTTCTTAAATTTATGTGTTTTTTTTTTGTTTTTTTTTTTTGTGGTACGCGGGCCCCTCAATGTTGTGGCCTCTCCCGTTGTGGAGCACAGGCTCCGGACGCGCAGGCTCAGCAGCCATGGTTCACGGGCCTAGCCGCTCCACGGCATGTGGGATCCTCCCGGATTGGGGCACGAACCCGTGTCCCCTGCATTGGCAGGCGGACTCTCAACCACTGCGCCACCAGGGAAGCCCCAAATTTATGGTTTTTGTTGCTGTTGCTGTCTAATCCAGATTTGCAACCCTGCTTAGGTTTTCAATGTTTTTATTTCTGTGCCTTCAGTTCTCACCACAAAGTCAAGTTTTACTGCTAGACATAATGAGAAGTTTAACTCGTGCTTTTTCCTGTCTTTCTTGATACTGTTTTCTTAAAAGTCAGTAAATGATTCCATTTGGTCTACGACCTTTTGTTTTGTAAATCATCTCCACTATTTGGACTTAACCATGTTGTCTAGAGTTGGAGTAAATTATTTTTCCAATATTATTCCTGATGAGCTTGTATAATATGGCTTAGTGTCATGTCAAACTCTGTTACTTACAGAAGTAGATGTGACAAAACGATCCATCGGTTTTTGCGGCTGTTGCTTGGTCATAGGCATGTCAATGTATGCTTTCAATTGGACTGTTTTTTCTATTGTAAATGGACATATTTTTTGTTGTTGTTGAAACTCAGATTTTTATTTACCCACTGGGACTTTGTAGAAAAGAGATTAGCCTTTTGCTCCTACACATGTTCTTGTGGGTAGACAGTGAAGGCAGTTTCCACACTGAAAACCATCCAACAGCTTGAAAACATAGAGTCACAGTGATATAACTGTGTTAAATATGGCAAATTTCCTGAACTAAGTAAGAGATATCCTATGTGTCAGCCATGATTTGCCAGCTAACTAGATAGTACTAAGGTTCTAATTTCTGTCTCTAGGATGCAGAAATGCAAACAGAAAACCTTTTTCTCTGTGACTTTAAACTCTTTTTTTTAACATCTTTATTGGAGTATAATTGCTTTACAATGGTGTGTTAGTTTCTGCTTTACAACAAAATGAATCAGTTATATATATACATATGTTCCCATATCTCTTCCCTCTTGCGTCTCCCTCCCTCCCACCCTCCTATCCCACCCCTCCAGGCGGTCACGTGCTTTGTGACTTTAAACTCTTAACCCATCTTTTATATGTGTCTAGGTACATTGAGTAGGCAGCATTATAGTATCAATCATCTCTTATTCCATTCCAAATACATTTTGGAGACTATATTTTTAAGATGACATTGTTTTAAGATCACATTGTCATATTGCCTTAAAATTGTTCATCCTATTTATGAAAAAATAGTAACCCTGAAGTAACCGTTTGAGAACGTTGAATATATTTAAGAACTCTGTGTGGTTTTAAAACGTTTGCTAAATACTTATCCCAGAAGTTGTTTTTCTGTTGTTAATGTTTATATTTATCACATACTTTATTCAACAAACTTAAATTTTTTCCAACTTGTATAAAAACATAATCTCTAGAGGTGTTTTGTTTGTTTGTTTGTTTTGCCATTTCCTGGTTATTTCGCTTTTTCTATTAGCCGGAAAAGCATTCTATATAGAAACAAATTCAATCTTAACTTACTTCCAAGTAACTGAAAAAAAATTTTTAAATTGTCCATTTTTATTCTGCTAGTACCCCACTAGAGGAAGGATTTTTTCCAGCTTTAGTGAGATTTAATTGACATATAACATTGTGTAAGTTTACGGTGTACAACATGATGATTTGATACAAGTATATATTGGGAAATGATGACCACCTCACATAGTTACTCTTTTTGTGGTAAGAACAGTTTAAGACTTACTGTCTTAAGCAACTGTCAAGTATATAATACAGTTTTGTTCACTATAGTCACGATGCTGTATCTTAGATTACCATAACATATTCACCTTATAACTGGAAGTTTGTACCCTTTGACCACATCTCTCCATTTTCCCCACCCCCAGTCCCTGGTAACCTCCATTCTACTCTGTTTCTATGAGTTTAGCTTTTTTAGATTCCTCATATCAGTGAAATTGTACAGTATTTGTCTTTCTGTGTCTGGCCTTCAAGGTACATGCATATTGCCAAAAAAGGCAGGATTTCCTTCTTTCTCATGGCTGAATAATATTCCATTGTATGTATTTTGGAATATTGTCTTATTTTTCATAGAGGCCTTAGAGGTAGTCTTGATAAATGCCTCTTTCTTGGGTGAACAACAGATGTAACCATGGAAATGCTTGATGTGAAGCATGGTATCAGCAAGTGGCATAAACATAGAAAATGCTGACTTGTAATAACAGCTCTAACCAAGGCTCCTTGTGTGGCCTTGAGGAAGTCATGAGAATCCTACCTACCTCTGTTTCTCTTCATACAAGAGCAAGCAGCAGTACTCAATTTGCAGGACTATTGCTTGTGGTTTACTACATGGATTTTATAAATGTCAGGGGTCATTTAATGCTGAAAGTCCTGTTAAATCCATTAAGAGTTCTATCTATATACATTCAATTCCCCAAAGAAATGATTCATTCAACAAACATTTATTGAAAACTATTACTTGTTAGGCACAGGGCTGAGTACTGCACAGAATACAAAGTTATGGAAGATATGGTCCCTGCCTGACCTTTTAGTATGAAGCTGCTTGTGTTATGTGCCATAAGCCAGGTACAAACGAACCACTAAAAGAGTCCAAGGGAGGAGGGAGGGCTGGGATTATATCCAGCTGTGGTGGTTAAAGAAGTAGTCATGGGAGAGGTACCGTGTGAGATATTCTTGGAAGGAGAGACAGGAGGACATTCCAGGCAGAAAGGACAACCTAAGCAAAGACAGAGGGGAAAAAACTGTAGTGTGGATTTGGGGAGTCGAGTGTTAAGTCAGCCTGGCTGAAGCATAAAGCCTGTGTTGGTAGAGGAGTAGCCTTAAAAGGAAGTGAGGAGCTTGAACTTGATTTTGTAGCGCTGAGGAATCTGACAATTTTGAGTAGAGAAATGGCATCATCAGCCTATGCAAGATGAATGAATAGAGCAAAAGAGACTGGCCACAGGGGGACCTCTTAGAAAGCTGCTATTGAAGCTTAGAAAGCTTCATATTGAAGGTATGAAATGATAAGAATTTGAATTAGGGGGTGGCAGTGGGAAGGAGAAGCCAGTGATGGAGTTGAGATGCTGCTCAAGTCAACATGGTTAAGTAAGAGGGGGTTGGTTGAAATACTACTTCCACCTACTGCTATTGTGTTCACCTTAATATCCAATTTCATTGAATTTGAAATGAAGATTTGTCATACGTTTTTTTGGTTTCACATTAGACGGTGTCTTGTTCACCACCACAGCTTTTGTGCGTAGCACACATAGTAAATATTGGGAGCTTGAAAAGTGTTCCCTGAATGAAACATGAGCTTGTTGAATCGCTTTGACAGAGGGAGAACCAATATGGGCTCCCCTGCAAGGTGCCTAGTCATCTCTCCACCTGCATCTGTACTTCTACTCCCAGTTCAGTTTTTACCTAAATATGAATGAAAATTGTATACACCCATGTGCCAACTTTCCTCAGTCAACCACATTTTAACCTAGATTTCATGGCCTACAGATTGCTGATTTTTGTGAATTTAATTCTGTCCCTTGGCATTATAGAAATGTTCATTGGCCAAACGCCTTGGATACTCTCCAAATTTAGCATTTGAGTGTTTTTACCCTCTATGTGGATTTTTTAAAAATTTACTGAATGGCCACTGTTACATATTATTTTAAAGTAATTAGTGTGATAATCTAGTAATATTCAAGCATCATTTTCTGCCTTAAAATATTTGAAATTGAATTTTACAGCAAGTGGCTAGCTTGCAAATAAAGGTATTCTTGGAAGGATGATTAGCACTAATAAGGTCATACTGATTCAAGTACCAGGTCATAATCTGCAGAAAAGGGTTTTGTGTAAAAGGTGACTGCCTAATCCAGTAAAAATATATATTTAAAGTTTAATCAATAATGATTGCTTCGAATGTACAGTGATATTTAAAAAGTCTGAAGAGTTTCAGCCTAGAAAGGCAAAGAAAAATTCTTAGAGAGAGAGCCTGTGCATTGACTTTTTAAGATAAACTTACCTAGCAATCTGCTTTTTAAAAGAAATGGGAAAGTAATAAGAAATGGGAAACTAATTTCAAGATGGAATTTAAAAAAGGATTTCTAGGCTTATGAGCTGTACCTTGGTATTTGTGCAGTCAGCTCAATCTCTTATACCTTCTCCATCTTCATCTCCATTTGGCATAGTGATTTCTGTTTTTCAGGACAGACATCCTGAGGCCTTGGGTGCAATCCTTAGTAATCGAGATGTGATTCAGGTTTGGGCAACTGACTCTACTTCAAAAATAAGAAAAGTACCTGGACCATTTTAGAAAAATGTTTCAACAAAGAAGGAAACTTAAAATGGTTTTAAGTATTTAGCAGCATTCAGCTGATGTCATTAATAGTTTACAATAATATCCATAATTGTGACTTGCATATTTTAATAGGCAACTGACAGCTAAGACAAAACCAAGACCCTCTTTCACTCTTCCCAAATTCTCAAGGCCTCACTCCGGTGGCACATGACATTTATTCCATCTACGAAATATTGCTGATAAAATGTATTTAATCATATTTCACTATTCCTCCCCCAAATCTCCTATTCTCCTCACTAGAGAAAAACTTAAGGAAAAAAATGACATTACTTCCATGCCGGAGATTGTAGAGAAAAAAAGAAGAAATTCGGAGACACCTATTTGAGAAAAGCTTTTCATTCTGAAATACTTCAGCTCCAATAATAATGTATTTGAAGCGAAACCAGAATGAAAGTGTAATGAATAAAATAACATACTAATGAAGGGGGGGTGGTGATAGAGAAAGTGAGACTCTGCCAGAGAGAGAATTATTTGTGCCATTTTTATCACACATCATAAACTCCTTGGCTTTCCTTGAAGCAAAAATGAAGAGCTGTGATTAATTATGGCTCAGAGATGTCTCATTCTCCCCATCAAATTTCTCCTCCTCCTCAATAGCACCTCTAGACCCCTAGTTTAGTCACCTTTGATTTCTACCCCACTGTTTTCCTTTGATTTCTATCCCATAATGTCAAGTGCTAGAGCCCCTCTCAGCAACAGTCCTCAGGCCTCTGCAGTTGCAGAAGAGATAAGATAGGCAAACTCCTTGTGGGCAGGTTCCCTGCCCTATTCATTGTCTTTCATAGTATCCAGCAGTCTCTTTTACAGAGAGGTGCTTATTAACCAGTGTACTTTCTTTTATCAAGCAATAAGAACAATGCAGTTCAATACATTTTCCTCTTTACAGTGGTTGCCAGAAAGCGCAGAGCTACATTTAGGGCCCAGCTGAAGCAATTAACCTTATCTAGATTTTTGAAGTTTTTGATGTAATTATCACCACCTTCCCCATTATATCACTCTTACTCTTTAGGCCCATGATAATGGTGTTTTTGGAAGTGTGTCTTTCCTGTAAGTTGTTTCCAAGCCCTTGTGGAAGAATGGAGTTGTATACCTAGTGAGAGGGCAAGGGAAGGGGCTAATTCTATTTCTGAATTTCTTATTTACAGCTTATTAAGCTATTTGAGTGTTTTTCATTTAGACGTGCCAATGTATTGCAAGCATTATGGTATTGCAAACTGGGGGCTTCAGATTTCAATAGGCTGCCAGTGATAGAAGTAAACCGAGTACTGCTGAGACTATTCTTAATCAGAAAGGAAATGATAACAAATACTTGGAACTCCTTAGCCAGGTATTTATTTTCTTCACAATGAAAAGGACAAAGTGTTGTATGGGATGTCCTGTTTCCTTACTGCATCACTGCAGGGTACAACGGATGAACTTTGTATTTGGTGCTTGCTTTGAGGTTTGGGAGTCTATCAATACTTCACCTTTTGGTTATCCATGTTGAAATGCTGTGGTCAACATTGGGTTGTTTGCTTATTTGATGTGAAAAGTATTTCCCTCCTTTGAGCTTGTCTTTTTTCCAGATACCTTTTTTGGGGGTGAGGAGAAGAGGTAGTACTTTCAAATGAGTGTGGTTTCTGCAGTGAGTAAAGGTATTAATTTATTAGAGAGCCGAGGAGAGTTTACTAGAAAATCCTTTATCTGCTTAAATTTGGGTATGTAGCAAACATTTTGAAAAACACTCTGGGGAGATTTGTAGAGCAAACATAGGCAACATGTAATACAGAGCTCTTATATACTTACCTTTATAACTAATAGCACTACTTTGTAAACAGAAAATGAATGTGTTTTCTAGGAGTAGTAGAATAGAATCTTGAGAGGTCCAATCCTTTTTTTGTGTGACCTGGACTGGCCTTCTTTTATACGACTGCTAACATCATTACTGAGGTCAGAGATGTGGAATTAAGATATCAAAACCCCGTCTATATGACCTTTTAGAAACTGATTATCAGCGACATAAGAAAATGCTTAGTAAATAGCTAAATCTATTGTTCCATAGACAGCCATTCCCACAGTGTTGGGAAAGTGTTGTTGGCTGACTCGCAGCACCACCTTCACCTGGGTACTTGTTAGAAATGCAAATTCTTGGGCCCTACCCAGGACTGCTGAATCAGAAACTTTGAAGGTGAATCTGACAGTCTGTGTTTTACAAAGCCCTCCTGGTGATTCTGATGAACACTCAAGTTTGAGGACCACTGGTTTAGAGAAAACCCTAACAGTCCAAGACAGTATCAACTAAAGATAATGTTTCTCAGTTTCAGAATTCTCAGCACTCTGGCTTATTGTTTATACTCAGATCTGGTGGAAAGAAAATGACATCTGTTCTGGAAGACTTATATATCTTTGGGAAACTTATTATATTTCTCTCCCTAGGGAGCACCACAGTGCTTATTAGCTGAGATAAGGCTCCGAGACGTACTGCACGAAAGAGCAGTTTACTTCTGTTACACTCAACATTTCTCAAAATTCTTTTACCACAGAAACCCTATTTTTGTGGAGCACATAGAAACTTCCCATTGAACATCTCATCACAGGTAGCTGGACAAGAATAACATTGGTGTGTAAATGTGTGAAACCAAGAAGAAAAAGATTATTTTAATCACTTGTCTCTTGTAACCCTTTGGAAGGATTAGTGACTTTTTTTGTACCCCAAAAGGTCTATTGTAGGTGTTACTAGCTGCCACAAGTGGACTTTCAAAGTTTTATATGCAGCAAGTGTGGGGACAAAAAGGGCTTATATATGTATATAACATATATAATATATATTTGTATATAATATATATTTATTATTAGTTCTTTACAATACAAATACATATTCAATATAATTTTCAGTAAATAAGAATATTCAATGTATAAGTATATATGTTCCAACGTGTTTCACATTTATATGAGTCAATCTTGGCTTCTAAGCAGTTGGGCCTGTTGAGATGAAAAATAAGAAAAATGAAAATCTGTTCAAATAGTTAGAAACAGTTTTATAATGAGATTCATTATTATTTTACCAACTTATATAAATAATATTCAAAATCCCTTTGCTATAATTAATTACTTGTTAGTATTTTAAGCACCATTAACATCTTCTCTTATAGCCTAAAGCTTGTTTTGCTTTATCCTCCTAACTTACCAGGAAAAAAATGACTTGCTTGATTTCTTTATATCCTTTTAATATGTGTTATAAATAAAATATAACAGCAGTTTTGGCAAAATTAAAATATAAAAAGTACCAACCAAAAAATGTGACGCTCCCAAGTTTTTCATATGATAGAGATTACTTTGAATGTTTTATTCATTATGATTCTAAAGTTAATTTTCATTATGTGAGATCTTAAAGTAAGAAGCTTGTGATGGTAGAGAAGTGCCTCTTGACTAGGTAAACTGGTCTTCTAAGTAGGCACTGGCTTATTGCCAATTGTAAAGGGAGCAATAATTCCTTTCTCTTTTCAGTTATTTGCAAGGATAAGATTAAAGCTTGGATCTGCTTCTTTATCCTCTGCTCTTTCACCTACCATTACTACTGAGTTGTGGGAGCAGCAACTGTAACAATATCTGGTTCTAAGAAGAGAAGTGTCCTTGGTTTTCTAACATTGTATATAAATTCCCTCTCTAGACACATGATAATTTATATTACTCACAAAATCAAGGATTCCTCATATAATAGTGCATTATCTTCTGTGGGGAGGTAAAATGGTAAAACATAATTTGTAATCTATTGAATTTTTTATACTTAATTCACAGCAACAATTTTAGTTCTAACTAACTAATAAAGAAAATAAATATTTTTTTTTACTGATTTTACTTCCAAAGCATACTAAATTTCACTTGTTCCCTTTATTCTTTCAAAGTACTTATGAAGTATGTAGGGGCAGGAATTATTCCTAGAAAAACTGATTAACAGAATTGGAAAATAATTTAGCCATGATCTAAAGGTAATTAGAATCCAGGACACTTAAATCCCAGTTTAGCCCTCTTCCTAATAAAATGCTGCATTCGTATTTAGTAAAATACTGCATTCATATTAAAAATTTAGATTTGTTCCTGCTTTGTCTCAGAATAAATGTGTTAGAAGTCAGAGTATGAACTGCCTGCAACCTGATTCCAAACAGCTGATTCATTTCAACTTTGGATTTGTTTATCATTATTATTTTCCCCATCAAATTGTCTTTAAAAGTATAAGTACCCTTTTGGATTCTACACGTTCAATTGTCTAGTCACTTATATAAGATCTAGGTTCCCTACTACATCATCAGCAAATACCTAGAATATTTTGTCTTTTAAAAGCTGTGGAAAAACCTAAATGCTAAGTTAGAGTGAATAGAATTGATATGTTTACATCATGTTTATATGTTTACCTGATGCATTTACATGTTGATTTGCATTTGAAGTCTTTAGTCTTATTTTGTGAATAATGTTTACTTAACCAAAAATAAATTGACAATATAGAAAAGAAAATAAATAAACATAACTTGCTCACAGGCAGAGTTGAAGCACTGAAAAAGTCAAATCCTAGTTTCCAGGCCCACAAATCATCACCCCATGTTGCACATGGGGTGCATGTGTTTTATACATGCACCCATGTATAAGTTTATATACTTTTATACATTCTCTAGTCATTTAAGTCAAATCCCCACTAAAACTGAGCTTTTGGTGGCGTAGTCTTTTGTGAGATGGTATGTATGGTGTGTGTGAATCCTTATTTGTCTGTTCTTTGTGGAATGAAATGCTTCAGAAGAACACTTTGTACTTCTTTGTGATAAGGTTGATCTTTTGTCATCGTTTGGGATTTTCTCTGCTTTGTCATAGTGTTGAACCTACAGCACCCAGACATTTATGGTCTGAGTAAACCTGCTTCTAAATGGCACTGCCGTGGTGGTTTTTTTTTTTAAGATTCTTCTTTTAGAGTGGTAATAATAATAGTCACAAAAAGGCACACAACCAACCCTTTCATTGAGCCCCACTTCCATCTGTTCTCTATGTCCATGGGGTTTTGCAGGACTGTTACTTTTGTCAGGCCATGGTCATTTGTGCTTAAGCTCTTATAACCCGACTCCTGATTCCAGGACACTGCTTCTCCCAGACCAACTGGCAAAATTCTATCATGTAGACATTTGCTAAAAAGCTGTGCTAAGAGATGAGATATATGTACTAATTGTTCTGCTTTGGTTAGGATGAAAGACTTCATAATCCGTTTAAAGCACTTTGAACAGTGCCCAGCACATGGTAAATACACAGTAAAGTTATTCAGGTGGATGTGGTGTAAAAAACATTGGACACTCAGTTATCTTGTCTTATTCGTTTTCAAGTCACCTGTGATCCCCAGGTGCTTAACAAAACATCCCACTTGGCATACATTTATCTATTAAATAGTTTCTAGACATACCTAACGGCCAGTTGGTATGCAATCTTTATTATAATCTTAGAAGGAAAATAGTGACCCAACCATTAGAAATATTTGAACGAGCTCATTCCTCAGTTTAGCACACCATGGTGTTGTGAGGCATTAGTGTACTGGTTAGGAATGTGAGCTGCAGACTCAGTCCACCTGGGTTCAAATCACAGCTCTGCGACGTTTGTTCTGTTACCTTGAGCGTGTTTCTTCACATCTCTGTGCCTCAGTTCTTCAGTAAAACACTGACTTCCTAGGGTTATATTGTGAAGACTATATGAGGTAATGCATGTAAAGCACTTTGAACAGTGTCTGGCACATGGGAAATATACCTACGATAAAGTCAGTTGTTATTATTATTCAGGTGGTCACGATGTGAAAAAAAAATGCAAACCTGACCACAGCGTTCAATAATTCCCTCAAATGAGTTGTGTCATTATGACTACTTTCATGATATTAATGGAAAATATAATTTTACAAGGGCCTCAACGTGGTCTCTAAATGTGTGTCAACAATCATCTCATGCCAAGTTACATGAGCTAAACCTGTAGATACAGTTATTCTGCAGCCCACTCATAAATGGTCAGAATTAGTTCACATCTGAAGGGTCATTTGACCTTATATACTAGAGTCTGTAAAACATGAAACAAAACAAAAACGGTTAAATGCTCCAGTTACCTTTAGTAGAAAAAGAACTGTGAAATATTGGCACACCGATGTTTTATATGGCCTAGTTTATTTCTCTATCACTTGATCAAATATTTTTCTAGAATAGAATTTGATTTACCTTGTATAAGAGACATATAAACTGGGCTCTTTTTTTTTTCCAGAAAGACATGTTTTCTGAAGTTTTCTAATTTTATTCTGATTTTCAGGGAAGGCACAATGAAGCTAGGGATTTGTTTTATTTTTCCTATTTTTCCCCTCACCAGAATAAGGATTCCACTAATTAAAAGGCAGTGACTAGACCTTAGAAACCTTGTTGTGCTTAATATAGAGGGTTTATGGTTTTAAGAAACACTGCATCCTTACAAGTGCACTGTTCACTCACTAACTCTTCTAGCTGCTTAAACTGACTTGCGGAGAACAATTAATAGATTTTTAAAACTAATTAACTTTCGCTGTCCTTTGCTTTACTTTGTTTTAGATTTGGAGATAGGCATTCTTTGGCAGGGGTCATATTTCAACTTCTTCTCTGTAAAGATATGAGACATTTATGGTTGAGGGATTGATTTATTTTAAAATGTAAAACTTCCATTTATCATTCTATCTTCTTTAAACAACCCCATTTCTAGTTACATTGTTTGTGGATGGCCTTGTTTAGTTCTTTAAATACCAGGAACAGTTTCATCATCATCAAATATTAACTGCTCACTGAAAGCAGAAGGTGAGTTTAACAAGGTTGCTATATTTACTAAGACTGAGAGAGGATCATTTTTAAACATATTCTTTAAAAAAGTAGTCTCGGTAGTTTCATCTAGAGCATTGTCAGTTCTGTTCACATCTCTGAAATACATTTTGGATGAAACTTAATATATTTGGTAAATAATCAGGCCAGGCAGAATAGATCTTTATTTTTAAAAGAGAAAGAATTTATATCAATAAATTGCTTGCTTTTATGTCAGAACAGAAACAAACAGCAACTTGGCCTAATAAAGAATCACTTGGCTAAAAAAAAAACCCACTGTATTTAAATACACAGTGCATTTGGAGTTTTCTTTGGAGATTTGTCTGATACTCTAAAATGCCTACAGTTTTAATAACAAGTTAGCATAAAGGTTTCAGTAAGGCTTTTGGTGATAAAAATATATTTATCATTAACGAAATGTAGAGCTAGTCCATGCCTCAAAGCATTTTAATGCAGTCCATGTCACCAAGTAAACCTTTCTGCTTGGAAATTGCATATTTGGTATTAGTCTGGTAGTTGGGTAGGATTGTGAGAAAAATGCGTATTTTAAAGTGGATACATTTGGCTCCGGCGTTTGCAACATGATTTCTACTTATGAATTTAGCAAGACCCTGTAAACAACCATTTGGTATCATGCTTTTAAATTTCTTTATCTGAAAGAAAACTTATGTCTAGCAAAAAAAAAAAAAAAGGACTGATTTTTATCTCTGTGCCTCTAATTTCAAAAATGCAGAGGTAAATCAATAACTGTATCTGCCCTTTATATAACCTCTGGGTGGAGGGGTACATGGCTGGCTCTAGAGATGTAATTATTTAATTTATTCTTAGCAGCATACTGAGCGTTGCAAAGATAAATTGTTTACATCTGAACAATAATCAGTGCCTTTCTCACCTTTTACTCCCCTTAAGTTTGCAAGATATTTGTCTACATTTAATTCTTCTTTGAAATTTTCTTTTTGCTTGGAGACAGGAAATTTAACTTTGCCAGGTGGAAACCGCAAGGTTTAAGTTTAGTGCACAACTAAGACCCTTAGGAATTGGAGGGATTGCCAAATACATTCCTACTTCCCAAGTTTTAGTGCCGTTAAAACTCACTTGAGACCCTTAAGTCATGGAAAACCTAAGGTAACTGGCATGGTTTCAAGGGATAGAAGTCACAGTGTAGGAAAGCCAGTTAGACAGAGAAGGCTTGAAGTTGTGATTTCAGAAGTTACCTGACTGAAGCATTCAAACAAAAGAAGCAAGGCCCGGCAGCCATTTGGAAAGCTCTGGCAGAACTCACAACTTTGGCAAGGAGCGCTGGGAAGCTGACTGTGGGATCTTTCTTTGTAGCCATCATAGGAAAAATCTACATCTTGTTAGCTGTGCAGAGATCGAGTATGGGCAGGAGTGTTCAATGTCATTTCAACGGACGATCCAGTTCCTTGGAGTTCACTGTATGCCATGGGGCTTGCTTTGAGCTTTAGTAGGAGGGAGTTGAATTAAATCAGTATTTTCATAACGATTCTCTAACGAGATATGTTAAAAGGTATTTTATGGGAAAAAAAAAAGAGGCATGGTTTCTGCGATTGAACTGTGTTTCAGTTAACAGAAGTCAGCAGGTTTCTTTACTCTAGGACATGTGAGAGGGAACCTTTAGTATGCTCCGGTGGACTGTTAATCTCCAAGAGGGGCATAGAGGGTACCATTCCTTACAAGTATTTCACCAGGAAGCTCAGTTTCTGAGGCTCCTCTCTTGGGAATAGTGGTCTGTGGTACACAGACTGAAGGATCTCTAAGAGCCTTTCCAGCTTTAATGTTTCCATGACATGTTGTCTATAACATATAAGCTTCCCCAGTGAAGTACAATTTCATTCTCTCTGACCTTACTAATTCTGACTCTTTGATAATTCCAACAAAGGAGACTGCAATCTTAATAAAAAATAACTTCAGGATTGTGTCTAATAACTGATTCCTAAATGTTCACCATTGCCACTTTTGTGATATACCTGTTCTGTCATGTGGGGCTGTTATGGATTGCCATTTTTGCTGAGTATATTATTTTGTTCATTAGAATTAACCATGCCCCTCTACATCTCCCTCTCTTTTAATATGAGTAATCAAGGGTTGACTGAAAAAGACATCTATGCAAATAATGGCTATTCATGCCATTTTTTGCAGGTTTTGAATATGTATCTGCATCGATCTTATGTGTGCATGTAGAAACATAATACTTAAGCAGATGTTTTCCTGGGCTTTAATGGATGACTTTTGCTTGAATTTAAGTATACCACCGACAGGACTGAAGAAATTAAGGTTAACCTGTCCTCCTCTCCCTCCCCCCACTAACAAAAACCTTAAAAACATAAAAGCCTCATCTTCCTGTAATAATTCATATGTTCAAAAATGTATATGAATTTAGAGTCAGGAGTTCCGGCATGGTGGTCGCTCACCACACCCTCCCCCATCCCAGTTTAAAGGAGGAGCTCGGGCAGGCAGGCATCAAAGTCATTTGAATATACAGTTGCGCCACGGTGGTTGGGAAAGTGGACTGGCTGACTGGGTAGGGAGACGTGCGAAGCTTTTGGTGGGAGGAGCCAGGGGATAAAAAATTGCTTTCTCCAACAGTCAACTTCCTTAAATTCCTTGCAGCTGGTCAGGTAAGCTGGGGCTGAGAGTGCCTTCTGCTTTGCTCCGGGCAACTGAAGGCCTAGTAGAGCCTGGGCTGATTCCGTAGAGGGGGCTGCTTATGACCTTAAGGTAACAGGATGAAAATGGGTTTTTGAGGATTTGACTTTATTTAGCTCAACTCACAAGGGTGGAGAATAGATAGGGAGAGGGTTGCCGTATAATATTTTGTATGGGGCATACTTATCCTAAAAAATTAGTCCTTGTTCATTTGAAATTCAAATTTGATTGGGAGTCCTGTGTTTTCATTTGATAAATCTGGCAACCCTAGATAGGATCCCAGGCAGAAGCCCTAGCTGGGAAGAAAGGGTGCAAGCAGCCGGCATCCTTTTTGTCCTGGTTCCAAATCGCTGTGGTTAGTGACTGGATGGGGTGTCCGGAGAAGGAAGCCGCGAGAACCCTGGGAGCCAGAGATTTGACTGCCTAAGGGCCAAGGGAGAGACCCCTTTATGTTGTTTTGTAACAAAGCCTATGTAGTAAGTAGTTTCTTGAAGTTGCATGATTTTGTGTATTTGTTTTCGTGGAGTAACATTCAATGTCATTCTTTTTTTCTTTCCTTTTTTTCTGTATTTTAATGACATTTTACACTGGCAGCCATCAGCTACTTTAAAGACAGCGTCCGTGAATCCTTAGCATTGGAAACGCCTTCTGACTTTCGGTAACTCGGCACCAGTGTGCTTCAGTTGTCTTTGGGTTTTAATTTGATTCTGGTTGGCTGTTTTGTAAACAGAGATCATACATTCCTGAGGAGCATATTATTGAACAGATATCCAGTTAATATTTTTCTCAAGCAGTTGAAGGTATTTGATTAGACCAGAGGGGAAACATTGGGGGGTGGGCAGGAAGCAGATCTGGGGTATTGGGGAGGCAGGCTTGGTTTCACTATGGCCGCAACTATGATTTTTGGTGTTATTTGTTCTTCAAAAAATTTTCAAGCTGATGATTATTTGAAAATAAATGTTTAATGTGAATGCAGCTGAACATGGGTCTTAAAGCACAGCGGGAACATTTTTCTTGTAAGAAGTCAGCATATGCGATAGAGATGCACAAGAAGCCTCCACTCCATGTGATTATCCTGAAGCCACCTTTGTCTCAGGGGCTTCAGGGAATTTGACTTGCAGCTGGTTAGAGAAATGCAGGGTGGGGATGGAGCAGTTGAAGAAGGCAGTTTATTCTAAGCTGACCCTAGAAATGCAGTGCTCCCCTTGGGCAGGCCCAGGTGCTGATTAAATGTGAATCTGCTGCAGGTTCCTTTATTCTGCTCTGTGGGCCGCTATCTCCTGGGGGTTCTTGTGACCACAGACCCCTGGGAATTAGACCAGGGTTTGTGTCTGTGCCTCATGGGTTCCTAACATTTCTGATTCAGTTATACTGAATTATCAGGATTTTTCAGCCATGATGATCACACACACCCCAGAGTATATATTCATAGAAAAAAAATTGTTACGAAGTAGCTATTTTCTGGACCTGAATAGAATAACGGTCCATTTGCAACAGAAAACCAGGAACAGCCTCAGTCATATGTTGCCTCTTGTTCTCTTCTTGGAGGAAGAAGAAAGAACTTAGGAAAGGAAATGGCGAGAGAAGCAATTAGGCCTCTAAGGCCGACTTAGTGTGATGCCCTATAAAATTATTCTCACAAAGTTCATTCATTCATTCAGCAAACTTTTATGGAGTGGTCACTATTCACCAGGCACAGAAACAGACCTGGAGGTTCAAAGATGAGTAAGATATAGTCCTGCCTTTAGACAAACTCAAGGTGGAATGGGGAGATAGGCATGCAAACAATGTATCAATGTACACAGTGATAAGTGCTATGATAAAAGGGAGTACAAGATGCAGGTGGAGACACAAACGAGGGAGAGGGAGAGGGAAGTGGGGGTGGGGTGGGGAGAGGGGTTCAGGAAGATCTTTACAGAGAAAGAGTCATTTGAAGTGAAAATCCGTATTGGGTAGTGAGAGTCTGCAAACTTGGCTTCTGTCCTTACTGAGCTGCTTGTTAATTAGGACAAGCCATCTCATCAATTTGGCCTTCACTTTCTCTGTAAGATAAAAGTGCACAGATGTTCCTTAAAATCCGGTTCAGCCCTAAATGTTCTGATTCTGGTAATCAGGTTATCTTAGCGGGCTGCTGCAGAGAACAATGGTGTGATTGTTGAGCCTACTCCTCCCTTCATCTTCTGGAGGTCACCACTTGCAAGATTTCTTGAGGCAGATAGGCGAGAAAATTCTTCTGCCCTCCTTCCAGCTTCTTACCTATTCAGACTTGGTGTCTGGTTTGCACCGAAGTCATTGCCCTGTATATGTGTATATGGGATGTCAAGAAAGCAGAGTTCATGAGTTTGGGATTAGCAGATGCAAACTATATGTAGGATGGATAAACGACGAGGTCCTGCTGTACAGCACAGGACGCTATATTCAATATCCTGTGGTAAACCGTAATGGAAAAGAGTATGAAAAAGAATGTATACATATGTATAACTGAGTCACTTTGCTGTACAACAGAAATTAACATGACAGTGTAAATCAACTATACTTCAATAAAATGTAAAAAAAGGAAGGCAGGGTGCAACAGAGATGCAGTGCTGACTGCAGTGGGGGAGTGCTTGGCTGGCTCATTCATTTTGCCTTCAATAAACTCAGGAAATGGTTTAATAAAGACTTTTTTAAAAGGATTTTTTGTCTGCATCCCAAATTTAAATTAAAAGTTGTATGCAAGATTTTAAGGATGCTTTTTGTGCGTATATGTCAATATTCATAGATGGTACAATACTGGAGGATATCCATTTTTATAAAGACAGAACTCTAAGAGGAAGAAAGTGGGAAGTTTGCCTTTACTATACTGATATCTGGCTAATACTCAGTTTATGTTCATGTTGCCTCACTTTTAGCCATTTCAGATTGTTCCTAGCCCTTAATAGGTCCGTGATGGTTGTAGGAACCAAGCAACCTACTACGTATCATTTGTAATTCTAAAATTACTGTTACTTCCTCTGAGAAGCCATGTCTATGCATATGTAAGTACGTTTCAGTGGGGCAGTATAATCAAGAGGATTTTTCATTTAACACATGATCATTAAAATGAAATAATTTTTTTCATAGAAATCAAATCATCTCTTCATTGCCTTTATTTAACATTTAACTTTTAACTCTTGATAGTCTAGCAGAGCAGTGAGATGTCTTTGAAAAAGTAATCCAGTTACCACTGTATTTGAGAGCTTTTCCCCCCCATAATTCCTAATGTATTTGAAGAAGCAAGTCATTCTGCAAACAGCTGTTCCTGTTAATATACTGGTGATTGACAAAGGGTAATTTTCTGCTTCCTGGGGTCCTTTTCTTATTCTGATGGATGGTAGAGCTTTCTCTCATGAACATAAAAAAGTACACTTCACAGGGGTTTTCTACCACCAAGTGCCCGGGAAGTCTTGTCTCTGACAGACTCTCACTCTCATAACTCCCAAGACTTGGGTGGGATTTGAATCTCTACAATGCTACTTTTCTCTGTCACTCAAGTACTCTTTGTGCTCATTTGTGAAAAGCCTGAAGGTAGGAAAAAGGAAATAGATTGAATTTGGGAGGTTTTATGAATGCTCTGCAACTTTTTCCTTTGTCTGTCATCAACTTTTTGATGTATTTCTGAAATTTCATTGGTCATTTATTCCCCTGCTGCTTTTCGGGTGCCTTTTCAAAGAGAGTAGATGGGAAAGGGGAGCGGGAAGCTTCATAGATATACTAGTGCTTATTTCAGCAGAGAATCACTTTCCCATTGAATCACCTTGCTATTTTCTTGACTCCGTATCACAGTGAAAAACCCAATGAGGCCAAAGGAAATGGAAAAGGAGTGAAATTGAGGCAAGCCTAAATGAGCTTGCACTCTAATCTCTTCAGTGCTTTAATTTTGTGTGTCTGTGGAGGGGAGGGAGAGAGGTTTACACATCTTGACCAGCCTTAGCTGCTATTTTTAGGATAGAGCCAGCTCTACCAGTGGACGGCAATTTTCACAGGTACGACATTTAGAGTCGTTTATGACATGGTGTCCTACTTTGCACTGAGCACATGGCAACTCTGAACCTGTGGGTCTAGAAGGAGGGCTTGGACAACATTGACTTGGCTTGGGAAACACAATGGGTGATTTTTTTCAGCGCAAGATGGTTTCTGGGCTGTTATAGACCTGATGTGATAGGGAGTCTTGTGGCCCATTCAAGAGTGCTTAGCTGGCCTCAGGAAAACATTGGAACCTTTCTACTCCATAGTCTCTGGTTTTCCAAAGGACAAAAACAATAAGTGATTACATACTGTGCTGGGCAGATCCCTCCTCAGCCTCCACCCCATCCCATTCATACTTGCTTACCAAAGCCTTAATCCCCTCCAAGGACTAAAAGCAAATGTTAGCAAACATCAAGAGCAAAGTTTGCCACCCTCTCCCCAACTCCAATGAAAGTATTTTGGCCTGTAATTAAGTTTGGGCACCTTGAAGAATTAATACAGGGGAGATTTGTTATCACCAAGTGTTGTGCATATAAATATATTATCCTGAGTCCTAAAGTCGTTTTGAAAAAACTTGAGGGGCTTGGCTTTCTTTTGAAATATTGTGTTCCACAGATAACATTGATGTTAAATTATTTGTTCTCATCTATTGTTTGGAGAGAAAATGCAGGTTGTTTTTTTTTCTTTATAAGCTTTCTTTAACATAAGAAGCAGTCTCTGGTAAGGTAGTGTTTCTGTGCATTTGCATTGTTATAGAATTAAATGATGGATTCTGTCATTCAAAAGAGAATGCTTTATAAATCAAGTAAAATCTCATAACTAAGATGAATAAGTTTTTTAAAATCTTATGCTGCCTCATATTCCATACTTTAGTTTTATAGCCTAACTGGATGTAATTTTTAAAGTGTAATTTTTTTCTATTTCTGTGTACCATTTTTGATTTGTAAAAATGTCATTAGTTTCCCAAGAAAAAGCTTAAGAAAAGTTATTATATATAAAGGACAGTAACATAACAGCACAAAAGCAGGTAGCAATTCTTTATCTGTAGATTGGCAGGAAATGTGCCAAATACACCATGTTCTCTCACTCCCTTCCATTCTCCTCTCCTCTCTGATGACATTCAGTGTAAATGACGTTAAAATTCTAAACTGTAACAAATGGCAAAAATCCTAAGGTATTCCTTTTCCTTTTTTTTTTTTAACTGATCTATTGTTTGGAATTCCTGAATGTAAGAGAGAGTCCTCATCTAATTTTTGGGGCGCAGGGAGTGGTTACAAATTGTGTTCTGTTTAAATGTTTATGGTTGTGTTTGCCACTTGTCTGGGAAAGCTATCAGGGTGGGTTTGTGATCCTAAGGCAATCCTGCTCAGCAGGTGCCTGGTTTCTTTTTTCAGGGCTGCTATGCAACTGTCCCAAAGCCTGGGAATTGGAGCAATGGCCCTAAATGCTAGTAGGCAGCAAGAGGAAAGATAGTCTAAGGAGAAGGAAGGTCAGGACTAAGTTGCTTAGACCTGGTTAGGGGGCAGGATTTCCAAATGCAGCTGCAGGTAGTGATAAAAAGACCTGAAATTCAGAACAGGGGTCAGAGGTAGAGATAGAGATTTAAGATCTGAGCAATTGCAGTGAGAGATGAAATTTTACCAGCACTTCATTTCTCCAGGGGAAAGAGATTAAGGAGGAGAGCAGAGGATTTAGGACTGTACCTTGGGGAAATCTGTAATGTTAGGGTGTGGGAGGAAAAGAGAAACGCCGGAAGTATAAACTACCATGCTTGGCCCTGGAAGCCACCAAGTGTCACTACTTCCCCTGAGCTGTTAATTCTGAACCAGATAATCCCAGTTATACTGGGTAGAGGGTGGAGAATCTGGGAACTAAAATCCTTGTGACTATCTTTGCTTTGATGCAGGTTGTAGTAGGTGTAAAAAGAAGCTTATGGGGCTTCCCTGGTGGCACAGTGGTTGAGAGTCCGCCTGCCGATGCAGGGGACACGGGTTCGTGCCCCGGTCCGGGAAGATCCCACGTGCCGCGGAGCGGCTGGGCCCGTGAGCCATGGCCGCTGAGCCTGTGGGTCCGGAGCCTGTGCTCCGCAACGGGAGAGGCCACAACAGTGAGAGGCCCGCGTAACACAAAAAACAAACAAAAAAAAGAAGCTTATGTTTTCTCTTAGGGGGGACATTACTGGGGGGAACCCTCCATTACCGCAAGTTTTAGCGCATATAAGGATTTCCTTATAGTCCTTATATGTACTAAAATTATGTAGCTGTTTCCTAGGCTACTTAATGAGTTCAGGAAGACTGGGTTCATACCACCCTCAACTCTTACTACCAAGAAATTCTTCCTTTTCCAGGATTTCCAGAGAAATATAAAAACACATTGAAACTAGGGTATTATTTGATTTTATAAATAATTTGATTAAAAATTTGATCAAACTGAGAAACAACAGGACAAGCCTGACGGAAAACAATAGTGGCTTCCTTGACTTCTCAAGCTATGTTTTAAGTTATACTCAGCTTCCTGCCAGGGGAGATAAAATAAAAGAGCCACCTCGTCCCACTGATCTGATATTTAAAAGAGCAGTTGCAGTGCATCTGGTTTTGCTTTATAGGTAACTCTCTAAAATTTTGAAGGACACACCTTGATTCTCAGTGAAATTATAGGAATGCTTGGATAACAAGATAACTAAATATGGAGAAGTGATTACATAATCCGTTAAGGCATCATAAATAGGGAAAATTCGTAGCATGTGTTGAAAACACTTGATGAACTAACTGACTTTCTCCTGGGAATTCGGGTGGCCTAGCAACTTGCGCTCTTGGGTTCAAAAAAAAGTTGCCTTTTTTTCCCACCCCTCCCTCCAGTAAGCTCACGCACTATGAAGGATCTTAGCAACTGTGGGAAAAAGAATGGCTTGCAGTTGTGCTTATCTTAAAAGGATTATGGCAGACCTAGTAATCCAAATGAGAGAATCATTAGCTGCTTTGCCCAGTGCTCAAGAGTTAAACAAACACAACAGGTCACATTTGAGAATGTGATAAATACCTGTTCAGTGACATCCTTTGCTACCACATAGTCAACACCATAATTATCAGCCATATCAGCATTTAGGTAATACCAAACGCATGTTTGGTTCCACAGGACTGACATATGATCCTGTCTGGAAGTGCTTAAACCATCCATAAAGCATTCGAATACCAGACACTCCCAAGTACACTTTGGTCTC
The DNA here is from genome assembly GCF_949774975.1 of Lagenorhynchus albirostris. Classification (NCBI taxonomy): domain Eukaryota; kingdom Metazoa; phylum Chordata; class Mammalia; order Artiodactyla; family Delphinidae; genus Lagenorhynchus; species Lagenorhynchus albirostris. Next base: position 18,161,939 of record NC_083116.1, read on the forward strand.
AATTATCCAAGTGATCCAGGGCCAGTGCCTCTGGAATCTACAGAACAGCATAGCCCCAAGGTAGAGATTTATTCTTTGATTAACAAAATATCAGTGGATTTCAGGATGTTTCTCACATTGTATGGATTCAGGAAAAAACTTGAGAGCCAAAATTGTCCAGAATAGTGGATCTAAAAGTTTTAAGATACATTTATGTATATATATGTAACATTTTCCCTCAGTTTTCCTGATTGTATATGTAGACCCACACCCTAAATCATATTTAACATGCATGATGTCTCACGTTGGGAAATTTTTATATAAATCTGTAATGTTATGATGATACACTATTCCTAATGTTTTATATTTTAAACATAAGTTGATGCGTATCACGGTAGAGCAGAGCAAAGTGGCTAAGAGAATAAGTTCTGGAATCAGACTAGACTAACTGGGTTTTAGTTCTGGTTTTGTCACGTTAGCTGTGCAAGCTTCTCTCAGTCTCAGTTTCCTCACCTGGAAGATGAAGATTATGAGACTATCAGTCTTAGCGGCCTTGTATGAAGACTGAATGCATTCATTCAAGTAAAGTACTTACGACATATACATAAGTACATCACATATGCTAAGAGATTAATAAACTTTTCTTATTTTCTTAGCCACACCAGATTTTTAGAAATATTAATGTAAATTCATCTAATCCTTCATTTTCAGGGTCGGTGTGCTAGAGAGAACTGCAAATACCTTCACCCTCCTCCGCATTTAAAAACGCAGCTGGAAATTAATGGACGGAACAATCTGATTCAACAAAAGACTGCTGCAGCCATGTTTGCCCAGCAGATGCAGTTTATGCTCCAAAATGGTCAAATGCCATCACTTGTAAGTCACAGTGCTGCTTTTTCAAAATTGCATATGTATGTCTTTTATTTTTTAAGGATATATATCTACATTGGAATAACCTTGCAGGGCCTTTGGGAAGTTAGTCACCAAAGGATTGAGGATGCAGGCTGATAGGTAATTGACACTACAAAGCTGCTGTGCACATGAAGGGAGCAATCGGGTGCGTTGGATTTAAAACCTGGGTTGCAGGAACCATGAATGTAGTTTATAGAAGAATATTAATAAAGGAGCAGGGACATTTTAAGAGGAGGAAGAGGTTTGATTATTATTACATATCACCCTTTTAATTTTAGGATATTAATTCAAACAAATTTCCTTGCTCTTTGATGGTAGTTTTGTTGTGACTTTTTAATAGACTTTTTATTTTAAAATAATTTTAGATTTAAAGAAAAGTTGCAAACATAGTACAGAGAGTTCCCATATTACCCCTCACCTGGTTTCCCCCACTGTTAATATCTTATATTTCCATGGTATATTTGTCAAAACTAAGGGACTGACATTTACACATTACTATTAACTGAACTCCAGACTTTATTCAGACTTCACCAGATTTTCCATTAGTGTACCCCTTCTGTTCCAGTGTCCAATCCAGGATACCACAGTGCATTTATTTGAATCCTGTCTCCCCTCTCTCCTCTGGTCTGTGACCATTTCTCAGTCTTTCCCTGTTTCCCATGACCTTGACAGTCTTGAGGAATACTGGCCAGGTAGTTGATGGGGGTTTTAACTTAATCTAGCCACAGTTTCCCTTTGCTGAAATTAATAATATTTTGGCGTCATTCTAGACCAATGTCTAGTATTTGTGTGGATCAGTGAGTTTAAATGGATCACCTAAAAAGTAATTTTGTCCTACGGAGAATTCATCTTGTCCTGATACCTTAAAATATAAAGTTGTAGTTTGGTCTTAGAGTTTTAAGGGGGAATTGAAAACTGTCCCTGTCTACTGAGTTCTTCCAGGTCTCAAATTTAGTTCCATGGTGTCTCATTCTAATTCCAGCTGGCCTATTTCCTTTTAACCATTATCCGGATACTAATTTGAAAGGCTTACGTTTTCTTTTTTGTAACCCACTTCATTGGTGACTATATAATGAACACACTGAAAACTGAAAGATGTATATAGTATTTAGATGCAACAAAAATGTGGGAATAGGTCAATCTGCTCTCAGCAAAGTGTATCTCATTAGAAAGTTGTTTCTCAGAATTCAAGGACATCTGTATAGATAGGGCACTCCTTAATTGGTACATCTTTATAGATAATGCAAAAAACAGGTGCTTGAGGCATTGACAAGTCACTAAAATTTTGTACCATGATACTCTTTCCAGAATGTCTAGAAAATTTTAAGTAGCATAAATAGATTTCATGTTTTACGCTATTCATTTGCCAAAAACATTTGCCTTGGAATTCAGTGCTGATTAATTACATTGATAAATTCGTTCCCAGAAGGTCACCAGTGAGCTCCCTGGAGTTCCCCTTTGATCTTTAGTAATACTTTACATGGTTGAACTCCTTCAAACTCTGTCCTTAGCTTTCAAACACTGAAGTATTTCAGTTTGTCCTTACTCCTGAAGGGATAAGGAAGAGAAAGTGTTCTAGATACTGAGAATAGTATGAACAAAGCCACAGAGAAATGAATATGCTTGGTGAGTCCAGAAAATGTGAGTAGATGGGGAATAAAGCAAGGGAGCCTTTAACCCACCATTACTCCTCTTGGCCTCTTGTGGGATGTCCCAATTTCAGACTGAGCAAAGAATAGGAGCCAGATTTTATCACACACCTGAGCCCAGCATTTCCTATACAGCTGGAGCATATATTTTTTCATAGGTCAAGGGACATCAGTCAACTACCCTATTTCAGGGAATCATAGAGCAAGGGCCTGGGGTAAAATAGGGGTAAAGACAGAAGGCAGACTATTCATCTTCCCTTCAGCCTCCAGTCAAGTATCTCCATGCCAAGTCTCAACCCTTCACGCATTATTGATTAGGGAGTGGCTTTTTAGAGTCCAGTGAGAGATTCATTGAGTTTTTCAGCCTCTTGTGCTTTCTAATTTGATCCTCCATGCTTTCTATAACAGAATACATTTCCCTTTTTTCTTCAATGAGGGTAATTTCAGGCTGCAGAATATGACTGATATGACTCACAGGAATACAATTTATTTTATAGCATATCACAAGACACAAGACATTGCTTAGAAGACCCCAGGGAACAATTGGAAATTGCTTTTCTACCTTGTAGATTATTTAACAGTAGCTGTTGTGATGTGATAAACTGATAAAAGATTGATTTCTGTAGTTACTATGTGTACAAAAAGCTAACCTGGAGATGTTTGATATGATCTTCTTTTGTGGTCTAGAAAGCTGCCTGTGGGCATGTTGTAATTGAGCTAGTGTGAGCAATTTTAAGTGACATTTACCAGTCTGACTTGAAAGAACTGTTCTTTATTATGGATCTTGATTTTACTATGGAAGCAACGTATAATTTTACTTCATTTCCTTGGTACCTACTCTTCCCCAAACAACTCTCTATCCCTTCTAACCGCACCCCCCTCCCGCCCTGATCATCTGATTCTTTTCTCTAAAATATTCGAGCTTTTGTTTAAATTTCCAGTCCTGCTGTTTGTCTGGCTGCATATTAAGACCCATTTGGTATCACTGCCTTGAACCTCAGGTCTTCCCACAAAGCACACTTTGATCTGTTTCTAGGATAACAGAAGAGCACATCTGCTTTTGGAAAATCGAGTCTGTTTTGCTTATTATAAGCCCCCAGATAAAGGGAACGTCAACCTAAATGTAGCTAGAGAACAGATTCTGTTCAGTGTGACTGAACAATGAATAAAAGCCACACCTAGTCAATTCGGGTAGAATGCTTGCTGTAGCAGGCAAGTTTGTTCACTGTATCTAACAGGTCTAAATTGACATTTGCACGTATAAAATTCCACCTCAGAAAGCTCTTGTTAGCTTTATTGAGGAAGTTTAGCAAGTGAGGCAAAGGGTGTGACTCCCTAATATTTTTCAGTGCAGTTTAAGAGAGATAGTTGCTGATGTTCACAGCAAAAAATTGTACAATTAAGAACTCCCCTTGGCATAATTAAGAGGCAGACACAAGCACTGGAGAAGAATTTTAGGGCAAGCAGACACATTGGATTCCAACTCTCAAGCAAAGCTAATGTTTCAAAATTTCAGGTCTTTTCACAACTTGGAATCTTCATTACAGAAAGAAATTTCCAAGGAAGGATTCTCACTGCTGGATGTAATATATGCATGTAAAAGGTGGATATGATGTTAAAAGGCTATTAAAAATATTTTTGGCTCAGACATTTTGTATAATCTAGACCTGTCTATATCTAGTAAATTCCTTTTGCTTCTCTGTTTGAATGTGATGATTCACGTAGAACCAGTTCTTTACACGCAGGTAAACTTGACCCAGTCGGGTGTATTCACCTGATGATTCATACAGAGATTACTGGATCATCCATCACGGTGTGCCAAGTCCTCTGGTCTGCTGTATGCTTTTCATGACTTGCATTCCTGTGGCCAAGTCATGGTGTTCCAAACCACAGAGGCTATAAACACGGGACTTCAGTCTTTTTCTTTATCACAGATAGAATCATCTGATGTCTGTCTGGACCCTCCCCACCTTTTTGCATCATTTTTACAATTCTATTTACCAAATATATTTCTCAGAAACAAGCTTATATGTCTGTCTGACATTAATATAGTAAGGAATGAAGGTGATGTAACACTTCAGGACCAAATGGGGAAAAATAGGAAGTTGCAGTAGATAAGAGGAAGGGAGATATACTAATTAGTGAATAATTTCAGTATTTTTAGGCTCCCGTGTTTTGAATGTTTTTCTTCTTTAATTAAATAGGACCTCTAAGATATTATATTACTCTATGCAACTTCGGACCGGGACAGATTTAAGTGAATAGAAGTAAAATTGCAAAATATTTATTTACTTTTTAACTTTTGAAAATATTAAATGATTTTGTAGTTAAAGATGAAAGGATAATATCCTTCCCTCACCAAGATACATTCTACAGTTTGCATATTCATCCAGAGTTATAGTTTTTCTAGCTCACATAAACTAGTTTGATTGACTGAAGTATATATGCTATCTCCCTGTTGTCAGGGCTCTTCTATTAAAAAATTATCATTAAAAAGGTGAGCAAGACATTTTGTAGATTTAATGGAAAAGGAAATTCTGTCCATTTTCCAGATTACCAGTCTCATGGTCAATACAGAAATTACAGTGAATTTTAATGAAGATTCTTCAGTGAGTCTCTCAGTTTACCTACTCATGAAACGATGAATGACAACCTTTACGTCTTTCATCTCAATGTGGTGACATTCGGTGTTTTGTAAAGTGATTTTTGCAAAATGTTCAAGTCAGTGGACAACGGGCATTATGTAATTATAAGATTAATATGCTCTTAATATAATTATGACTGTCATTATCATGTGAAATTCCACATTGACCGAGGTTGAGCAGATCATATCACAGGAGTGTTTGGAGTGATACCATGCTAAAAGCCCAAAGTTTTATCAAGATTTTACTAAGTTTTCTAAAAAATTAGAAAAGATTTTACTTTTAGATGTAGCAACTGAGACCTAATATTATGTATTTGTTCCACAAATTGTTCCCAGGTGTAGGCTTACCTTGAGGTTAGTGAAGGCTCAGGGCCCCTCATTAGCGTGGTGTCGTGCCAGGGCCCCGGGAGGAGGCGTAGCAATGTGTTTACAGTGTGTTTGTAAAATTTGCCAAAGATATTTGTGTATCCTTTGTTCTGAAGGCCTAAACTTGGGGCCCCACAGATCCTGGATTCACTCCTGATTGCAATTACTTGTCCAAAGTAGAGTAGTTATTCAGGTCCTTTCCCGAGGCTGTGCATGTCACACAGCTTAAAGCTCCTTTTAGAGTAAAGCAAAATAAATCACACCAGCTGGAGGTTTGCTGCCTTGCCCCACTCGGCTTAATAGACAATGTGAAATCTGTTTTTTTAAAAAGTGAAATGAAAATGCTGTACTTTTGCTGTCAAACAGAGGGCATTTGTACATGATATCTTTACAGTGCGCAGTTTCTTTGATAGTGAGGAATCTCAACACTCTCCCTTTATCCTCCCTCATATATTCCCAGGAGATAAATTAAAATGTAATCTCCTCTCAGCCCATTTTGTGTCCTCCTCTGGATCTGGTTAGCTCGGTTGGTGAGAGGCTGGTGCTAATGAGACCATGTGGGCCCGTTAGCTTTCCTGCTTGCGGTCACAGTCTAAGCTCCAGCAGCTGCCTCAGCATGGCTTGCCGTTCATCACCAGTGAGGTGAAGGCAAGGAAGTTGGGAGGATCTGTGAAAATCATTTTCCCTGACGGAGGATAAAAAAATCACAACAGCAACGAGAACCAAAGCCAATGCTTGGCAATCTCACCTAGAGAGGATGATATTTTTTTTCTTATCACCATCCTCTTGCTCAGATCAGTAGAGTTCAGTGGTTTGTCACTGAGAGGGCCATCAGGAGACCTAGTGTGAAAAAATGTGGTTGCCCTCCCCACCTGATAATAATCTTTCCCCCAAATAATCCTAATCTGCCATAATAATCTTTATAGATGTACTAAATATTATTTGAAAACCTTCTTCACCTAGTCTCCCCTCTTAAACCATTCTGTGGATATCAGAAACATTAGCAATTCAATCGTCCCCTGGGACCACACATTTTGTAATAAGAAGTTGCATATTTCAGTCTATAGTATCACTAAACCGTTTTTTTTTCCAGACTCTTCATTGGATACCTTTTGATACTGATGATTTAGCCACTCCAGTTAAAAACTGCCACGCATACATATGTGTGGGTGTGTGTACGTGCATGTGCACATGCATGTGTATGTGTTATACAGTACCCTGTGCTTCTAATACTGTTTAGCATTTCAAAAGACCGTTTGGGAGTGGCCTTCTGCTTAAAGTTTTCCCCGATAGAGACCAAAACTGATGGATTTTTCAATCTCTCTGCCACTAACTTTCAATCCCTGAGTGTTTCTTTTGTTTGGTGATTTTTGATTTGGATTTTTCTAACTGGTAAACCTAAAAGTAATCAATGGCTTAGGAATCCCTTTTGACTCAATTCACTAAATATTTCTTGAGCATCTACTCTGTGCCAGGCATTTATAAGAGTAAGAGATGGATTAAAAGGTGAATTAGAAACAGTCTCTACCCTCTAGGAATATATGATCTAACAGTAGTGAAATGGTGGATTAATGTTTTCGTGATCCCCATCGTTTCTGCTTTGTACCTGATCCTCCGTATTTTTATAGCTTTGGGCTTTCTTTTTTCCTCCATAGAGTATTCTTATATTAGCCATGCAAGGTTTCGTTTTACTTTGTGTTGTTGTTTTGGTGGCGGTGGTGGTGGTGCTTTGTTGAACCTCTGATAATTATAACCCTTTGCATCCATTTATCCTGGATTTGCACTGAGATGTCTCTAGTCTCCAGGCTTCCTGTGGGTTCTTTGCTTTTCTCAGCTCTTGCCATTTCCCCCTCCCCCCAAACCCTTCCTTTTTTCATACCCGTTGTTAAAATTGGGTAACCACTTGATTTTTTAAATACTTTTTCTTTCCTAGTGGTATACTAAAGTTAATTGAATTGTCACTGTTATTACATAGTGATTCACCAACAAATAATTTTTAGGGCAGTTCTTGTTCACGTCTCAGGAGCAAAGTTAAAATCCCCTCACCCATCTGAGGAAGAAGTCATTTACCCTTCTGCCAGATCCTTACCTCTAGGAATCAGCTGTGGATTATAATTCCTGACCTGCTCTGCAGCTTCTCCCACCACCTACAGGCAGATCCAAACCATGACTTGTTCCCTCTTTCTTGTGATACTTTACACCTTTTATACGCACAATAATCTATCGACCCGTCCCCTACCTGTCTTCCTTCAATGCTTCTCCTTATTTGGAGACTTCCATGATTAATAAGGTCAGAAAAGCCAGGTCTAGGTGAAGATAACTATTCACTTTGACCCTTGAATGTATTTGTTTTTCTTCACTCTCTCTTGGGCCACAGTGACTTATTCATTAACAAGTGTGATTAGTACATAAACACCACTATCAGCTTGCATCTGTTTATAAAGTTCACTCTCAATTATTGAGGGACCAATTAACTAGTCTGGAGGTTATGTGGGCCTCCTGCAGTGTGCCTTTTGGCCACTTCAGTCCCCCTAGAACAACGCTCAGAGAATGTGGAGATGACCAAGCAAAAACTGTGAAACGAAAACGATTCAGTTGTGCTCCTCGTCAACAGCTAGTAAAGTCTGATGGAAACAAAAATGATACATTTCATTGTGCGTTGGGATTATCTAAGGATAGAAATATGCATGGTGAAATATACAAAAGGAAAGGGACTTCCTTTTGTACTGTATAAATGCTTGTAAATGAGTAATGCAATTAAGGTCTTATGAGTGATAAAGTTAAGAGTGCTATTTTTCTGGTATTAAAATCAAGTCAACAAATTGTTACCAAATGTTTACCATCCTATAAAAGAAAATGTTTAGTCGTCCACCTTTAGACAGGGGTTTAGAGAGAGGAGACCTCAATTATGATGTTGACTTCAGGCCAGGATTAGCCTAAGAGACTTAAGTGTCTTGCATTCATCCAACAATAATTGTAACTGACCTTGGATATTATTCAAGTAACTACAAATAGATCTAGGCTGTGGGGAGATACAGAGATGGATTTAGCATAACATTTAATTTTTTTTCTTTATACTAGCTTGAGGAATAACTCATTTTAAGTAATAAATCCGTGTTACTAAGATGTATATGTGAACTAGACATATTTATTTGAGGCATCATTTTTCACTGAGCTGTATTATTATTGAGAGGTGCTTCAGAATCCTTTAAGGCCAAAATGTGGTGGCTCCTAAAATTTTACCTTTACAGGAGTCCATCTATCTCCCCATTCTTAGTCACTGAGTAGTTATTGTTTTATAAACAAATAGTTAAGAACATGAATTTTACTAACTATGTAAAAGAACATTTTAGTGAATACTTTAGTATCTGTTTCTAAAGTTTAACTTCTTCAGCTTATGGAATCTTGCTACAAGTATTAAATTCACACCAATAGATTTTTATATAATTAGTGCTTTACTTCAGAAACTGATGGAGTGCTTTATTTTTTGGAATCCTTTAGAATGAGGGTCAGCAAAATTTTCTCTAAATGACTAATAAAAATATTTGAGGATTTGTGGGAAAGAAACAAAGTTGAGGATATTATGTAGGTACTTCTGTAACAAGAGAGAAAACAGATATCCACACTTTTTGTTATATAGGTCTACGAGTGAGTGCAGTGGAATTTATTTATGGACACTGAAACACGAATTGCATATAATTTTCATGTGTTATGAAATATTACTTATCTTGTACTTTTTTTCAACCATTTAAAAAGGTAGAGAATAACAAACGCTGGAGAGGGTGTGGAAAAAAAGGGAACCCTCCTACACTGTTGGTGGGAATGTAAATTGGTACAACCGCTATGGAGAACAGTATGGAGGTTCCTCAAAAAACTACAAAATAGAGTTGCTATATGATCCATCAATCCCACTCCTGGGCATATATCCAGACAAAAGTATAATTTGGAAAGATACATGCACCCCTATGTTCATAGCAGCATTATTTACAATAGCCAAGACATGGAAACAATCTAAATGTCCATCAATGGATGAATGGATAAAGAAGATGTGGTATATGTATACAATGGAATATTCCTCAGCCATAAAAAAGAATGAATTAATGCCATTTGCAGCAACATGGATGGACCTAGAGATTATCATACTAAGTAAAGTAAGTCAGAAAGAGAAAGACAAATACCATATGATATCACTTATATGTGGAATCTAAAATGTGACACAAATGAACTTATCTACAAAACAGAGACAGACTCACAGACATAGAGAACAGACTTGTGGTTGCCAGGGGGGAGGGGTGGGGGGGTTGAATTGGGAGTTTGGGACTAGCAGATGCAAACTAATACGTATAGAATGCATAAACAACAAGGTCCTACTGTATAGCACAGGGAACTATATTTAATATCCTATAATAAACCATAATGGAAAAGAATATGAAAAAGTAGTATATGTGTGTGTGTGTGTGTATGTATGTATATATATATATATATATATATATATATATATACTGAATCACTTTGCTGTACACCAGAAACTAACACAACATTGTATATCAACTATAATTCAAATAAAATTAAAAACAAAATAAAATAAAAATGTAGAAACCACTCTTACCATTCTGGCCATACAAAAACAGGGCAGGCTGGATTTGGTTCAGGAGCTGTGGTTTGCCAACCGTTACCCTAGAACACAAGCTCTTAAACAGTAAGTCGTCCATAACCCCACACCAGGGGTGAGTTTCATGAGGTCCTTGAACTTCTTGAAATCACATGCAGTTTATGCACATATGAATTTTTCCGTGGGCAGGGTCTACAGCTCTCATCAGACTCTCAGAGAAGTTCAGGACTCGAAAAAGATTAGGTGCCTCTGTTCTAGAGGCAATTCACCAAATTTTAGAAAGCATTTCCTAAGGCCCTGATAGTTCCTAGGTACTGTGCAAGTAACTGGTAGCTCGCGGGAATTCCTACCCTAGCAGCTAATACTGCAAGAGACATTGAGGGTAAATAATTGTCTAGGTGATCGTTTTATTCATATAGTCAGTTGTCGCCATCATTCTTGTTGGTTTTATAAGTCTCAGATAAAGATGAAAATCCATACCCCCTGTTCTAGGAGGGAAAGTTTTCTCATATTTTCAAATATTTAGGAAATAATTTAGGTTTGAGTGAATATCTGAAACATATTTAAGTGCCCAGACCATTCAGGTTGTAAATAGAAATCAGATTCAACCTGTTAGGAACCTTTTTCTTTAATATTAAGATTACCTCACTAATTGGTTCATGTTAGCTCAACTGACATCAAAGGCTGCAATACAGGTATAGGAAGGATTAAAGTCGCTTATTAAAATTGAATGTGTGAACTTGCAGGCTGCCTTATATAACAGGTGGCAGTTAACTAAAGCTAAGCCCTTGAATGTTCAAATTCATGAAAATGGGGTGGTTACCCTGGGGCAGAGGTGGTGGTGAGAAACAGAAGTGTCCATTTGAAAATAAATAAGAAACTCAGGAGTTCCTCCCTGTGCCCGAGGGTTGGGAATAAAAAAACCCTGCTTCTTCTCAATAAACAGAGTTATAGAATGAAGTTTATACCAAGGAGGAAAATGGGTATAAAATCTACAATACTAACTTTAAAACCTAAACATGGCACAGTATAACCTTACAAACCCTAAACTTTTTCAGCAAGTCCCTTGCACTATTTATATAGACTTTTCATTTTCAGCTTGTTTTCATACAATTGGATCATATAACAAACGTGAGAGGGTTAAAACATATTCTAAAGAAAGCAGAAGTTAACCAGGAAATTTCCCCAAAAAAAGGAAGGAAAAAATACAGAAGTTCAGAGCTATTATAAATAGGAAGCATTGCTTACATGTACATTATTCTTAAATATTATTAATTGATTGGTTATTTATTAGTGATTAATGATTTTTTAATCTGGAAAATTCACTCACCTGCAAGTTTTCCTTTTAATTCAATAGTTTTCATTCCATGAGAAGTATGACATGTCCCTATTCCCTGTTACATCACAGCGCTAGTTAGGCTGGGTCAGCCCTTGGCTTTTGTCCTCAAACCTTAAAGCACCTCCCTGACTGCCCCATCATCTTTCCTGCCACCTGACGTCACCCCTTTCCTCTTAAAGCTCTTGGCCACCATGCCTTCTCTGCTTAACCCTGGTGAGTCTTGCCAGTTTGGGGAGGAGGGGGCATGCTCTTTCTGCCCTTCCAAATTTGCCAGTTAGCTAATGATAAACTCATCTAAGGTAGAGTGCTAATGGGGAAGTCCTTCCTTCCAAGCTGAATGTTGTTTATAACAGGGGTTTCACGGAGAAGGCTGTGCTATTGAAAGTTTCAAGTCCGACTAGGGAGTGGCGCCATGAATATAGATCGCCCCCCACTTCATACTCAATAGACTTCTATTCTACCTGCATTTAGAGCTGTTCCTATTAATGTGATTTAGCAGAAGGTGTGGGCATAGCTTGGCAGTGCAACAGATTATTGTTTTAGTGAAAGAAATAAAAAGAAAGCAAGAAAGAACAATGCTATTAGTAATACATGAGACATCACCATTTGCATGACAATGCGCTACCTACCTTATAAAGTCACTATTAGAAATGTACTATATTTAACCATGATTTGTTATTCATTCATTAAAATGCTTACATTATTTTTAAATTATGTCATTGATTATATCAGTCATTCACTATATATTGGGTACTATAGGGGAGACAAGAGAACTATCAAAGAAATTATGACCACATTGAGAAGAAAAGACACCCACATAGGGAACAAACTGGAAAACAGCACAGTAAAGTGATAAATTATGTGGTTGGTTACAGATAATAAAGGCAGTACATATATGAAACTCTTTGAGATCAGGACTACCTAGAGGGGTGGGATAGGGAGGGTGGGAGGGAGACGCAAGAGGGAGGAGATATGGGGATATATGTATATGTACAGCTGATTCACTTTGTTATACAGCAGAAACTAACACAACAATGTAAAGCAATTATACTCCAATAAAGATGTCAAAAAAAAAGAAAAACCAAACATTTGACTAAAAGTTTTCAATAATTTCCATTTAGATTAAGTGGGAATTAATAACAAAACTGTGTATCATCTAGAGTGAAGTGTTTATAACTATGCTGTGTTACCATGCATTATATGTATTTGTCAGTTCAGAATTTATTTTCAATTAGCCTAAATTAGTTTTTTGTTGTCTCCATAAAGGTTGAGTATTTATGGAGATTAACATTTTTTGTGATGTTTACAATAAGATTTGAGTCAAATAAAATAACCTGTTAATAAAAAAAAATAGAAAAGCCAGTAAGATTCCTTTGCATTTCCAAGACTTTTCTTTACAAGTTATACTCTAGTGTATGTACCTTATAATCCTGTTATCTCTTCCTGCCTAATAGGGATTCTCGTAGCACGTTCAGGGCCCCCTTTTAAACTGTGCACATCATCTGATCCCTCAGATAAAGACAAGGCTAGGCAAGTCAGATTCATTTGTAAAATAAGACCTCTAAAAAAAATGACCGTACTAATTTCATTTTAGATAGACAGCAAGAAGCTCTTACAGCTCTCACTTTTCAAAATCTACCCCTTTCTTCCTGCCTTCTTGCTTTCTTCCTTAATTAATAGTGGGCCAAGAAGCAAGTGTTTGGTAGGGCAGTTGGGAACCATGGTAGGACCAGCAGCTTTGGAGCCAAGCAGTACTGCGAGGAAGGGGAAGGGAAGGAAGAGGGTGGGATGAAGGGGGAGAACCTGAAGTCTGTGTGCAAAGGCCATGCTTGTGTGAGGAGATAAGGCAGATTGCCCACGTATTTGATATCGTTGGTGACATGGTTTTTAGGTAAAAATGGAAGTGCTAGAGAAAACACATTTGGAACAGACTCCATCAGTGGGATTTAATTTACTTATGACTGTTAAAATTATGTGGCTTGGCTTATCAGGTTACCAATAAATTTGTTACTCAAAGAGATTTGTGGTTTTAAAAGGAACTCCTCCTTTATGGGAATTAGTATGAGACTAAAAATAAAGCAGAAAATACAATGGTAACTTTTGATATGACTTGAGCTTTTTGAAAGAATGCTTCCTTGTGTAATAATAGGAATATTCTGTTGACCTCTATCACCTTTTTTTCTCTTTTAATTATACAGACTTCTTTTCCTGTGACTCCATCCCTGGCAGCTAATCCTGCCATGGCTTTCAATCCCTACTTACCTCATCCTGGGATGGGCCTGGTCCCTGCCGAACTTTTACCAAATGCACCTGTGCTGATTTCTGGAAACCCGCCTCTCCCACTGCCAGGAGCTCCTGGTCCAAAACCGATGCGTTCAGATAAACTGGAGGTATTTGTGTAGAAATATATAAATCCCTATGGGGTAGATATTAACCTTATGCATAAACATTCTTAGAGCCCAATGTTTTCAGTGCTTTAAATAAGTACATCTGAATTTTAAGCTTATGGAATATAACTTCAGAGAAATGTTAGACATTTTATTACTGCAATTTTACCCTGTTATGAAGTGCACGGTTGTATAGTAAGTCAAACAATGTCTTAGTGTACCCAGCTGCAGACTGTGCATCTCCTTTGCTATGGCACAGAAAGTCTGGTGGGAATGCTCCTTTCAGCCAGGCTCCAGCTTTGCAGAGTGGGATTACTGTATTCGTTGATGAGTCTCTACTTGCTAGAATAATCAAAAAGTCAGCTCCATTGGCAGCTCCTTAAATGCCTTGCCATGTATTGAACTGGAATCTGTGCATGTCCTTTAGTCATGGTCCACAAGTCTGCTTGTAAAAAGCACATTGCCAGACTTCCCTGGTGGCGCAGTGGTTAAGAATCTGCCTGCCAATGCAGGGGACACGGTTCGAGCCCTGGTCCAGGAAGATCCCACGTGCTGCGGAGCAACTAAGCCTGTGCACCACAACTACTGAGCCTGCACTCTAGCGCCCGCGAGCCACAACTACTGAGCCTGTGTGCCACAACTACTGAAGCCCGCGCACCTAGAGCCCGTGCTCGGTAACAAGAGAAGCCACCGCAATGAGAAGCCCGCGCACCGCAATGAAGAGTAGTCCCTGCTAGCCACAACTAGAGAAAGCCCCCGCGCAGCAACGAAGACCCAATGCAGCCAAAAATAAATAAATTAATTTAAAAAAAAAAAGAAAGCACATTGCTGTGTAATAAAGACACATCTTGGAGCTTAACAAAATAACCCCCTCTTGCGAACTTAGCTAATTACACTTTAGGCTGTGTATCAAGTGGAGGATTAAAAACTGGTTTTCAACAATACTTGCATTTCAATGTAAGGAAAGCAGACAAACTTTTCCTTTGGGAAGATTGGAGTTTTTCTTCCTCGGAATAGAAATTTTGTTTAGGTTTACATCTCATAGTGAATATGGCTCGACATTATCCTTCAGCTTTTAGAATTTTTCCTAAATAGATGACAAAAGAATGTATACTGTTGCTCTTATACATTCACTGGCAAAATAAATAAAAGCTAATCACCTTCCAAGCGTCAATGTGATTTTTTTTTTCTTTAAGGTTTGCCGTGAATTTCAGCGTGGAAATTGTACCCGTGGTGAGAACGATTGCCGCTATGCTCACCCTACTGATGTTTCCATGATTGAGGCAAGTGATAATACCGTGACCATCTGCATGGATTATATCAAAGGTCGATGCTCCCGGGAGAAATGCAAGTACTTTCATCCTCCTGCGCACTTGCAAGCCAGACTCAAGGCAGCTCATCACCAGATGAACCATTCAGCTGCCACTGCCATGGTAAGAACAGGCCAGGACTCGTCGACTGTTTGGGGATAAATGATTCTTATATCCCTCAGTTTGTCTAATATCCTGGAACCATGATCTTGGGTAGTCATGAGGGGACCTTAAAATGAATTGCCCAGGTTATAAGCTGGAAAAGAGAGAACCTATTTATTCTAGTTCACTAAAATTTTCTAAAGATAACTATTTAAAATCTTTCCTAATGATTTTTACTGTGCTTTTTCTCCCATTTTTTAAGAAAGAGTAAATTATACAACTTAAACAGTAAATTATTTTGGAGTGGTTTTTATAGCCTAACTAACCTTAATATCGTAAAAAGGCAGAAAGTTGCCTTTCTGCCCCGTGAGCCACCTAGATGGTCACTTTGCTGGTAACATCCTTAATGCCTTTCACAAACAGAGGACTTGGAGGATGGGGTGGAAAATAGGTTCTAATTTCCCAAAGGTTAATGATTTCAAGTCAGCAGCCAGCCAAGGCTGGGGGGGAATTTCTACATGGTTGGAGAAGAGGCCTGGCTATTGAGTTGCCCTAGTAAGTAAATTTGGGGGAAAAGTTAGTCCTACTGAACCACGAAAAGATAGGAGGTAGGAAACTATTTGCATAACACTATAGTGTGATAGGTTAAAAAATAGGAATTATGATTACTTACGCTTGTCACAGCTGTCAATTATTTTGATAGGCTGTGAGCTATTCATTTCTTTTATAGTCTGGGCTTTTCCTCATGTAATAGGGTATAACCCCAATAAGGGACAAAACCCTGAAGAAACCTCATTTTTCCCGGCTGTGGAAAAAAAATCACCTCCATGACCCTGAAGCCCATGACAGAGACCTTTCCTTTTCATAAGAGAGATACATTTGTTTTCAGACATCCCTATTTGTTGAGAAGGTTTTCCTCATACTAAGTTAAAATCTACCTTGTTGTAACTGGAACTTACACTTAGTTTATTGCAAAACATGCCAATCCCTATTTCATAGGAGCCTGATTCTCATGTCTTTTCCCTAAGCCAAACACCCCAAATTTGGACTTGTTCTCTTTCTCAGTACCCCTGCTCTCTCAGAACTGAACCCAATACTTTGTGAAAGAGCTGAGTACCAAAATAGAACAAACTTATTTTCTGGCTTGATCTGGACAGCGGAATTTGTTAACGAACGTTAAAAAAGACTTCACCAAATATTTTTTGTCTTAAATTATTTTGGATGAGGGAATTTTAAGCTATGAAAATAGGAAGGTATCCAGAATATTCAGTGCAGAATTTAAGCCTCCAATTGTTAGGTTATTTCTGTTGGTGGCATACAGTTCAGAAACAACGCACCCTATTGTAAAGGAGAGGAATACAGTTGGCCCCCTAAAAATAAAGGTTCTCATATGCATGGGATGTACAAGGAATACCATGCCTGTGCCATGGTGTACCTACCTGTCCAATGCTCAGTCATGGAGCCTTCGTATGTATGTGCCTATTTCTGATGATTTTGGTGTGTTTGTTAGAATGCATATAAGTCAGCCCCAAATTTCCATGTAGAGAGTTAAACATACTATATATGGTAAGGTCTTCAACTGGTACTTTTGAACGTCAATATAGAATTCTTTTCTGAGTGACTGATCAGAGCAGCGTCTTAAAGGTAAAGTAACACTGGCCCACTGGAATTTGTTTGAGGTAAGATTAAACAAAGGAAGCTGCATGAAGAAATTTAAGCTTTCTATATTTTAAAGATTCAGAGTTGAAATGCTTTGTGAAGCAGAGATTTTTACCCTGTTCGTGTTCATGTGCACAGCTCAGGTTGTCTTTACTGAAAGCAGCTTGTATGCATTTAAAAGGAAAGACTTGAAGGAGTGATATTTATTTCCCAAGTGAAAATAGAGGTACCATTAGGCCTTCTTGTCCATAGGAATAAGGAGGTCATGGCATGCCCCTTTTCGGCTTGTGGAAGGCTAGATACTCAGCATAAGTGTGCCCGTCTCCTTAAGAATTTGGAGCATACCCAATCGTTGTTGCTGGGACAAGTTTTTAAAGTACTGTGCAATTTGCTGAGGAAAAAATGTAAAGTAATGTCAAATTTCTCCAATGAATCTGATCCAGGGGGAGCTTTGACTGAATATTTTAAGCACAGTGGGATTTTGAAAGAATTGTAGACATGAAAGGAGGATTTTAAAACGCTAAGAGGTTTCAGAATTAAACCTTACAACAAAGCAAGCAATACATACCGAAATGCACAGCAAGTCTCTCTAAGTGAGAATTGCATACATTTTGCTATCTATGGTATCTGGGTGAGGTGGCGGGGGCAGATTAATTCATTTGCTTTTTCCTTACATGTTAGTTGGGAAATATACAGTTATAGGGTTTGGACCTGAAATCCTTGTATAAATTGGATTTTGGATTTTGGAGCTTTAGACTCTGATCTACTGACATCTGTTTTTTCACCTACATACCATTTATCTCCTAGATTTATATTGGAATTGTAACTGGCAAAAATTTCTTTCCTGCTATATCTGTTGCTTCTGCTAATCTCATTTTAATAGGTTAGGAGATGAGCATCCTTTAGATGTTAATTTTAAATGATTATTTGCTGTCAACAGCATCCTGTCACATCCAGCCCACACGATGAGGTCCTTTTCAGCTTCATTAATTTGTCTAAATTAGTGAAGTTGAAAAGCTTCTTTTCCCCTCTGTATGTTTATTTTCTGTTTTGGACTGAGTATGTACTCATATAGTCAACGGCTTCATCTCTGAAGTTGGTTACCTTGCTCAATGGCGACCCTTGCAAAGGGTTCCCAGGCCAGACCTTATCTAACTGCTGCGTGCTTGGTTTGTGTATATATTTTACTTTCCTTAATACTATTTATTAATCCACCCTTCCCTCACAGGCCCTGCAGCCCGGTGCACTTCAACTGATACCAAAGAGATCAGCACTTGAAAAGACCAATGGTGCCACCCCGGTCTTTAATCCCAGTGTTTTCCACTGCCAGCAGGCTCTGGCTAACCTGCAACTCCCGCAGCCGGCATTTATCCCTGCAGGTGAGAACGGGGCTCTGGGCACCATGAGTTGCTTGATGTTGCGAATGAATACAGTGCCCACCAGCTTCCAAAGAGCATTTATGTGAGAACGGTCAACAGATATTGTGGTTAGAAATAAAACAAGGCAGCTATGCTCAATCTGTTTGTATACTGAACAAACTGTTTTCCTATGATTCCTGAAAATTAATGGTTTTGAAATCAAACTAGGAAACACTGTCAACATTTTTCTTTTGAGCATTTCCTAATTTTTGCTTCTCATGTTTGATTCACTTGTTTCAGTCTCAAACTAATTCCTTGATTCTTAGGTATCACTTTCAAAGACAATGGTCTGCCCTCAAAAAAAAAAAAAGAAAGAAAGTTTCCAAGCTTCAGCATTGCAAAAATAGATAGTCCATATATCTTTGATATGCCAAAGATAGTTATAATAAAACTACCCTTGCGTTTACAATATAATACAGTGTAGTATATATATAAAACAGGTAGTTTTAGTCTCTAACTCTTAAACCAGTTAATATAAAATATATAGCAGTTTATCACATTTTCCTGACACTTTGTGGCATATTTTATTACCTCCTACATTCAACTATATTTAATAGCATAACAGTTTTGCACTAAATTGAAAAGAAAAATTTAAGCCATAATTTTTTCAAATAAATATCATAGGGGGCTTCCCTGGTGGCACAGTGGTTAAGAATCCACCTGCCAGTGCAGGGGACACGGGTTCGAGCCCTGGTCCGGCAAGATCCCACATGCCGCTGGTTGATTTGTAGCTGGCAAAATGAAATTATTTCCATGACCAGATATGGTCTCAAACCAGCATTCATGCAGGCCCAGAAGCAGAAGAGCTGAGGTCAAACAAATATCATATATGAGGGGAATTACTTTTCTTCCAGTGGTTCAGTACTTTAAGAACAAGCATACAGTCTCTTAGGCATAAGTTGAAAATACTAACCCCTGGGAGTATGGTAGATTTTTTTTTTTGTCAGAATCATAAATGCCCCAGTTTGGAAACTGTTAAATGAAAGCTACATGCTTTAAAAATTAATTTAGAAACCTTGTTAATTATAAACATACTAAGCACATGGTATTGTATGCCTGGACTTGAAGAAACCCATTGGTTAACTGATACATTAATCAGTTAATTAATTTTGAAAGAAGCCATAAAAATCCAGTCTTTTGTCTAGTTAACTAACCACAATAGTTCCTCATGATATCATTTAAAAACACAATTTTTAGACTTGTTGGGCTGGATTTGGCTAATTTAAAATCTAGATTTACAAGCAAAAACATCAGAAGAATCCCTTTCTCCTTAATTAATAGCAAAAGAAAAACTTGTCAGGCTGAGAGCCCCCTCTTGATGAAAGGCCTGTTTGCCATATGTTCAGAGTCAAGTCCTTGGTTGCGAGGTGGAGAAAGCAATGATAATAGATTAGTGCCCTAAGTACAACTTATTGGCACCAGCTGCCAGATCCTGGTGCATATTTTGAAAATTGTACGTATAATAAATTAAAATTCTTCCTTTCATAATAAAAATCACTTAGGATGTATTCGTCCCGAATAAATATGTAATTTAAGTGAGCTAATACCTTTAAAGAAAAATTAATGTTCATTTTTATACCTAAGAATCCAAGAATTACTTTGATTACCTGGGTTTGGGATCTTAAGCTGTAATTGTGAGCATGGGAGATTACTGGATATGCATGTGCTGATTGATTAATATTGCTAAGAATATCTTTCTAGTTAGAAATTATTTCTATCAGTAAAACTTCAATAATGAAATATCTCTTTTCTTTACTTTTCACGCTTTTCTGCATGGTGTACAGGGCCAATACTGTGCATGGTACCTGCTCCAAGTATTGGTAGGTTTTGTACAAAAATTCTCAACTTTTTACAGTCTGAAAAAAAGTGTTTTTCTGTTGTGACTATGAAAGAGACAAGCAACTGGATGACGTGGCTGGACATTTTCTGAGTATTTAAGGTTTAATATGGTGCTGTCTGTTACATGTCTTTGTGGAATCACAACAGTCCTACACTCTCACAGTTGGTTGCCACTGTGGTCAAATACCGACCCTGCCATTTCTGTATTTTCACCCTAAAAATAGTAGCTGAAATATTTTGAAACATTTCCTTATCTAGCCAGAATGGGCAGTTTTATTCTTAGCTTTACATCTGTTACTAAGAAATTGTAAGATATTTAAAATATTTTAAATGTATAATTTGTAAAGTACAACACAACAATTCCTCCAAAAAAACGTTATCCATAAGATCAAAATCATTCAATACTCAGATGTTGCAAAAAAGCAAAGCTAGAGCATTCTGTAGTGTTTTGTGATGATTTCTATAGTGTTCTAGGATGAAGTGCTATCTGCACGGAAACAAGGCACCACAGAATCATTTCAAAATGACTCTTCGGGGGTATGTGATTTTTAATAACCAGTTGCACACAGATCCTTTAATTAGCCACCTATCCAATATGGTAGCCATCTCGAAACCATTTTGTACATCACTAACACCGAAGAAGACAAGGAAAGGGACTTGTTTCCCTCTCAGAACTCCTAGGGAGTTCACAGCTCCTATAGTTTCCATGGGCACCAGGAACAGACCAGGAGAAAATAGCTCTGTTCCATACAGGGAGGAATTATCCCACCTCACCCCACCATCTCATATCAATCCAGTTCCTTTTATTCTTTTTGAGAGTTCGCAACAGCTTG
Organism: Lagenorhynchus albirostris; assembly: GCF_949774975.1. Taxonomy (NCBI): domain Eukaryota; kingdom Metazoa; phylum Chordata; class Mammalia; order Artiodactyla; family Delphinidae; genus Lagenorhynchus; species Lagenorhynchus albirostris. Next base: position 18,182,988 of record NC_083116.1, read on the forward strand.
ACCTCCATCCCATTGGTCAACCAAAGTCGATGCAGAACCCAAAAGGGACTAACAGGTTTATCAAGATAAAACAAAAAAGTCAAAATGACAACTACATAGTAGTAGCACTCACTAACAGGTGAGGCCCCTGTTATTAGCTGTGCTCTGTCAGAATTAAAAACATTTCCACTGGTACTAACAGAAGCATCATATGCATATGATTAGAAGAGCATACTTCTGCAAGTTCGTGAAATGTGTCTCCATCTTCCCATTTTGTGACTCTGCTCCCTTGTCCTTTCACCTAAGAGCTCAGTGTAGGAATGCAAACTGCATGCTTCAGTGGTGCTGCTTTCTGCACAGTTCTTGTGCTCCCAAAGGGAAAACAAGAGTGTTTTTAGAATTGGCATGTGCTACAATAAGGGATGTTGATAGGTAATGGATAACTAGAGATGAGCATGAGAGATAACTACAGAGTTTCTGTTAATCACCATTTGGGGTACATTTGTGGTTTCTGTGACGTTGCATGTGTTGATTTTCCTCTCTCCAGGCCATTCACTTTCTCTGTAGACTTTCAGAAAATCTGAACTCAATCGATATATTATAGATGCAAATTATCACATATGCACACGTGCCATTCACACATTAATTCCTTGGCTTGCTATCCAAAATGAGCTAGAAATAAGGAAAGCATCCCAGCAGCTTTCAAAATGACATAGAAACTAGAAAAGGCAAAGAGAAATCAGCCTGAAAGAGATGTTGCAGCTGCTAGTCATTGTCGCTGTAATATTGCAGTGAAGACAAGATTCTGTCGGATATTTACTATGAAGTACCCCTTGGAAATTTCGGCTATTTATGAAACAATAAATAAATGGCCTACGTTGTTTCATAAGTAGCCTAAGTTTGCAAGGGGTTTGCCAGAGGTGTGCTGAAAAACCTGCGTGCATAGGCCACTGTATTCTTTATCTGCTCCCCTACCGCATACCCACCAAGCAAACTATGATCTTTTTGTATACAGATCAGGTAAGTATATCTTCGCACCTGCAAATCCAGTGACAGCGCTCATGTCTGTCATGAGTTAGCGAAACCAAACACCAATTCACAGTTCCCTACTCCCGTTTTGAATGCACAGCCCAGTTACTTTTCTGCTTGACTAGCTGTTCATAGCGATTTCTGCCTGACTAGCTGTCCACAGAGATAGCCTTGGTAAACTCAGATTTGTCATAGGTACCCATTGTAACCCCTTCTGAAAATTTGGCCCTTGAAGTCAACTACAGTGTGATTCTGCTCAAAAACTAACTAAATGTTGAGAATGATTCCATTTTCCTTAATGGTAACTATAATTGGCTTTCCCCTTTTCTCTTTTTAAATATTTCCCCCTTCCATGCTGTGTTGCTTTGCACTGACTGTGATTGCATGTTGCACCCTGGTGTATCCATCATGATGATGTTACATGGCTTGTTGCTGTGATACCTGCCACGCCCCATTCCATCGTGTATGTCACGGTTACGTAAATGCTCCACCCCCTCGTGTGTTGCTTCCATGATTTCCTACTGAAAGTGCCCATGATGCACGGTGCTACACCTACCACTGTGTCTGCAGCAACACCACCTGCCACCAGCGTTCCCTTCGCTGCAACAGCTACAATCAATCAGGTTTGGCCATTTATTTCACCTGTTCAGACCTAGCTAACTACGGTGTGTTGGTAAGGCACAGTATATGCTTTTGGGATTGGTGAGAGACATTAGTCCCTATTCTTAAGTGTTTCTTTAGCCATTGTTACATTTAGAATTTCTCTTTTTGTGTATATTCTAGAGGGATGTTCCTGCTTTGCTGTTCATCCTGAGATGAGTCAGCAGAGTGTTCTTTTTTAATTGGTTACAGATGTCACTCTTGACATCTTATATATATAGTTGTTGCTTCCACACCAATCCTCAAAGGTATATACTAAATATTTTTTAAATGTTTCTTCATTGGTTGAGAGGAGAATTTATTTTAGTTGACTACCATTTTTGGTTATTGCGTTTGAACTTTCACTTAGTACTATCATCACCTTTACCTTTAGATCTACTGGAAAGAAAGATAACACATTTCTTTCCAAGGCACAGATATGCTTATCATTACCCAGTGATTACATCCGAAATTCCTTCTCATACCGACATGAGATGTGCTTGTGTTGTTTTAATTTTCATTTGCTTGAGGTTTTTACAGGCAGTCACAAGGCAAATTATGAGTTTGGGGTGAGTCTTGAAATTATAAGGAGATACTTAGAATAATTATTGTGTAATATTATGGCCATTTTGCCTTGTTAAAGTGGTAACCACTCTTAAAGACTGCAAGTTCCACTGCTGTTTCAATTACAAGTATGATAAACATTTAGGACACAGAGCATTAATCCATTGGGGAAACAAACCACATTCTAACCTGTGCTTTTCGCAAAGTTAGCTATTATTGGATATGGTTAGTATGTCTAAATTTTTCTGTGAAATTGGTTACGGTTATTGATTACCATGTCCAAGCAGTGAACAAAATAAATGGAATTCTCTCAAGAAACTATTTTAATCTAAAATCTTTTTTACTACTATAGATACCCCCATTATCAATAGATGAACTGAATAGCAGCATGTTTGTTTCACAGATGTAGAAGTTACCAGTAGAACAGTAAGTCTCTTTAAGTATTAATATAATATTTGTAGGTTATATCTTTTATCTACACAGTTGCATTTGCTAAAGACTTTGGTAAATATTTTCATTAATAGGCACTGCTTATAACTTAGAGCTTGATTTAAGCATTCCAAATTTTCCACAATGAAATATGGACAGCAAATATGCGACTTTTTAATATGAAAATGACAGCTGGTATTGTATTTTCCCAATGAGCTTACAAATTCCCAAATGTTTTCCCATTATTAAAGGGGTATGATTGGTTAGCCAAAGGCACAGATCGATTTTGAATTTTAATCTTTTAACATTTTTCTAGCTTTGTTTTATTTTAATTGAAATAAAGCAAAGTAATTTTGTCACAATTTGATTAAGATGGTTATCTTAAAGACAGTAGGCAGTATGCTTTTTCTAAAGACGTTATGGAAAATAGCGCTTTTACATTCTGCCACTTTGTGTTGCTTCCCATGTAAGTCTAGCAGAATTGCTCCAGCTGTTTTCAATTTTGAGTGACATAATTTAATAATTTAATCATTATTTTCACTCACATCATGGCACCTTTTTTTTGGTAATTTTTGTTGTTGTTTTCGGCTTTTTCCCCCTTCACTTTTGATTTCCTTTGCCTGGTCCAGAGCCTGTAATGGCAACACACTTAATTTGAGCAATTGTTCACTTGGAACATGTGACTTTTAAAGTCACTCAAGACGCTGAGGCATCTTAATTAATAATTATAGGGAGTTATTAAACAAATACACTGATTCTGAGTTGCATCCATTAGTCATTGAAAGCTTGAAGTTCTCACACCTGGAGTGTTTCACTTGGTTGAAGAAGGCAACAGTTCTGTTCTCTTGATGGACTAGTTCCCCAGAACCTGGCTAGCATTTCTTTCCTGCTGAGGACACACAGGCCCAGAAGACTAACTGTTCTGGACAGAGCATATAGATAGCTGTACATTAGATAACAGGTCCCTTCAATCATAAGGAGCGTTTTAAAAAAGACATCTTTGAGTACACGGAATAACTGAAGTAGCTGTATATTGTAGTAGTTTTCAGGGGTATCATTTTGGATAGTGGCAAGTTGGGAATAGCAACGAACAGGAGAATAATAGGCTTTGTAAACACTTCCCTGATTCTCATGGGCTGCTTCACATCAAGGTAAACAAAAGTGGTCAAATATATTTAACTTTCCAACAGAACATGTTTGGGAATAGTGATTCTTTTTTACTTGATTCCATTAGAAAATTTAGAGGTATTTGGCACATCATAATCATTGCAATATGTAACAGATGTTGAAAATTTCTCCAGAGTGCAAAAATGTAATTTTGTAAAATACTGTATACCGAGAATTCACACTTAGGCTATTCCTGCACTGCTCCAAAACATACAGATAAAAAGTTTAAAGTTTGTTTAATATTTGCATATTTCAAAATGGAATCCAGTATGTTTTGTCAATATATGCTTGTTGGAGGAAGTGGATGGATGGGTGGATGTTCATGGTGTAGACAGTGCCTTAAACAACCGAGTGTATCTCTGTTAACTTAGGGCAACTGTCCACACTGTCACTCAGCGAGAACCATAGACTATCAGACTGTCATGCTATGTGACTCCTTAGTGAGCATTTCCAACAGCTCGATTTTCGTAGATTCAGAGTGGGGAATATCTTGGCATATGGTTCACACACAGAACTGGAACAAGAACCAAGTATCCTGACCCCTACTTCAATAACCCTCCAATATTTCTCACTCTTTTTTTTCTTCCATTTCAGTTGAAATTCTGAACAACAGAGTTATGGAGTATCAGAATCTCTCCGTGAGAACCTCCATATGGCCTTTCTATGTATATTCACGTATGTCCTCTTCTACCAACACAACAATAAGCATGGTGCAGTCAATATATTAAACAAAACAAACATACCAACCAACAAATTCGAATAGAAAACAAAGCATCAAACAATCAATGGAGATGTTAAAACACCAACAGAAAACTAACAACTACCATCTGTCTATCTTATTTGAATTATTAGGTAGAACAGCATAACATTTTGTAATTTATCACACTATTCTTTGTGATTTTCCAATAACCATTATGCTGAGTGAATCTCTACAGTGGACTGCTGGCTTATTGTGCATTCTTGGTGGATAAATGTTCGGTCTGTTTGGAAGTGTTACCTTACCATTTTGTTTACACAGTAGTCTGTTGGTTTGATTCAGGATGTAACAAATATATCCAATACCATTTTCCCCATTACTGTATTGCATTGTATTGTATTGTGGTGTGTTGTGTTAGGTTTTTACATACTATAGTGTTTTGCTGTAATGTGTGGTGTTCGATTTTAACTAAAATGCTATTAATGGGGAACAGAAACACATGTGCTTGAAAAACATGATAGGTTAATGTTGATATGCTCTCCCTCTCTCTTTAGAATATTTCTGTAGGTTTCTTGAGGCAGACGTTTAAAAGGCCTCACTTTTGAGTGTGTCCAAAACCTGTTCATAAACATGCATGTGTATAATTTGTACCTGTAGATCTGACCTTGCATAGTACAATCACATTACTGGATTTTTTTTGTGAGAGAGAAATAATTACCTGAAAATAACAGGGAACTTCTTAAAACATTAACCCGAATTTCACTCCTTAAGTAGATTGAAAAACTAGAATTTACCTTTAAGTGAATTTCTCAGCGTATATACTAAAAATTATGTAAAGTGCCCATTACATTTTTTGTGGCTCAAGGATCCTGTCTTCTAGGTTGAGTGTCTAAAACGGAGCCATTTGTCATTTTCAGCTGAAAAATTGGTTCTTGGAAGCTTAAAGGTATTCTAATGACAGGTTATAAATTAAGCAGAGAGAGGGGGGCTTGGAGCTAGTTTTTACATATTGGAGGAAAGTGTGTAAAAACCATTGCAATGTAACCTTTGATACAAGTGCCACTTTCTGAATGCAAATGGCTCACGCTCTTTAGACTACTCTTTGAATAATAAGTAAGATGCAGTCTGGAAAAGTCAGTCAGGGTGAAGGAGAATTGGTTCCAAGTGAGGCCTTTCCTCCCCAAATGGACAGTCTCTTCTGTTCATCACAGCTGGAATCTGAGTATAGATTTGGAGAAATGGCGGGACTGGGGAGGGAGGGAGGGAGCCATTTGAAATTACTCTTCGATTTATTTAAAAGTTCTAAGAAGGATGTCCACAGTTGTCTTTAGCCTCAGTTCAGCTGAGTTTCCAGTTTTGTTAAACATTTCAGTGAAGGAGCAAGTGCCTGTGATATGTTAAGTGTTGCCCTTCCCAAACTTTATTAACAGCAGAATCTCTCATATCATAACCAAGCCTCTTTTTTTGTTTGTTTGGATTTCTTTGTTTTTATATGTTTTGAAAATCATAATAGAGACGAATAGAGAGGTTTGTAACACCCTTTGGATGAGACAGAGTGGCTACACTCCACAGAGCTGACCTGAATTCACATTACTAATACTTTTGAAATAATTGTATAACCAAGTAAAATAGCAATTAATTCCCATGGTATGTCACATACTTCTTCCACCCTACTCAGTAATTAAAGTTACTATTATTAATCAGTGGTAGAACCATATGATAGTTTGCATTGATTTAGATAGATTTAATATTTTCTACTAAATATGTGTTCTCTCACTGGAAAGTATAAAATCATCAAATTTGATGTTCATACCAAGTTTATTTTTCTCCTTCATGAAAATGACAAGCAAAGGGAAAATCTGATTTAGGATACCTTAAGCCGGCTAGTAGTGTTTGAATCACAGAACAGTGGAACTGGCAAAACCTTTTCACAGCCAGGGCATGTGATTCACCCAGGGCTGCCTAACTACTTGGTAGCAGCTGGACCCAGAAATATCTCCTGACTCCTGGTTGTTCACCTTTTTCACATTGTTTGTGCTTCAGAACATTTGAGACTCCATCCCAAAGCAGATCATTTTGGCTCAGAATACAAAAGAGCAAAATTAACTCCTCAGTAGCTGATATCCTGTTGATCTTAATTATCAATCCAAATCATGATCATCAGGGATTTCTAAATGGTCTTGCTTGTACTGAGCCATTGTCATCTGCTAACAGTATTGTCTGGAGTTAGAGAGCAAGAGGTGTCTTGACTTTTACCTTTTGGTCCTTTGAACTACTTAATTTCTGTTTCCCAAAATCTTGACATTGCTAGAGAAGAAAGTAGAATATGCCTTTGTGAAATTACTTGTGTTTGGAACTGAGTTTTGTAAAACCTGTGCTGGTGCCTCTCAGGAAGGGCAGATTTGATCACATGAATCCAGGAGGGATGCACCTGAGCTACTCTAGATATATTCCTTAAAAGAGACAGAGACATTTTCAGTGTGAAATGAACTTTTTTGTCATTTCACATTTTGATACAGCATACTGTCTCACTTAACTTTTTAAACTTCTGACAAAGATGTACATGGACAGTAAACCTAGAGTACAGCTGTTTGCATGTTGCCTTAAGCACTGGAAGACATGAATAATGATGTATTTTTTAGTAAGAGGTTCAGTGAGAGATATTCAGGGTAGTGGTATTTTTGGTGCAACAATTTTTGATATTGTTGGCATTTTAAAAGTTGCTTTGTGAGTGAATTTAAAGAAAGAAAATTCAAAGCACTAAGGTTTTGATCAGAGGTGAAAGAATTTTGACAAAAATGCAATTTTAAGATAGCACTCTTTAACTAGTTGTGCAATGACTTATTCAAGTGATCTTTATTCAAGAAAAGAAAAGAAGTCATTAGACTATAAATTTCTGGTGAAAAAGACAAGTCACAAAACTAATCAGTGACTCTAAACAACAATTTACTGGATGGACTGTATATATAAAATTCTAATCACTTGTGATTCTTAGTTAACATTTTATAAGCTTTTTAATTTACAAGGGCCTCTTTTTATTTATCCAAAATTACTGTTTTTGTCCATTCCTCTCAGCCTTTTGCAAAAATACGCAAGCGTGCTGAAACTTGGATAAAACAGGTCATGTATACAGAGAAAATAATCTAAAGGTTTTCTTTTAAGAGGGTTTTAGTAGTGTCAGATTTTTTAAAGCACTATGTGACCACAACATAAGTATATTCTAAAGAGGATTAAGAAACTTAAATTAAATGGATTCATAAAATCCGTGCAGTATTTGCTTTTGCAATTGGAGCATGATTCCTCAACTAGCTGTCGCATTTCATTGCCTTTGTCTAAATTAGAGTCTTTAATTTGTAGTTAATCATGATACGAAAAGCTATCCTCTCCCTATTCCATCAGTCTTTGCCATCCATTTCTGAACACGCTAAAGCACTTTGATCTTGCCATAAGTGTTGTCCTACACCACTAGGCTGTGTTCACTAATGGGCAGCCTCAGCTCACCAGCTCTCCAATGGGGGCAAAGCAAGTACCTCCTCCTTACCATCAGCAGGAACCAAATAAAATTAATCTTTACAACATGAATCTCTTTTTCATGGCATGACCAGTAAGCACAGTGATGTCTGATTAAGGACAGCATTGACATCAAATTTTATTAAATAGTACGTAGGGAAGGCCTGTGTGCTACTTGGAATGTTATTTGGTCCTTCCTCCACTCCTTTGGAGAGTACATGAGGATGCTCTTAGGTAAAATGCAGCCACACGTTTTCAAGTTATTTCAGTCTGTAGGGTAGGCTGTGATGCACAGAACGAATTGAAACTGGAATCTTCTTTCTTTGATCTCTTCCACATTTCACACACTTTGAAATAGAAATAGGGAAATATGATTGAGGGAAATATGATTTCCCAATTCTGTTGAATAGATTTAGGAAGATAGTGGCCTCATTTTTAATTTTACCAGTGCCTGTCAAAGGCAATAGAATAAACACTATGTAAAAGAGTATGACAAGTTTTTTTGCAAGTTTAGTTGACAGCCTAATCAAACTGTAAATATAATGACAAATAGAGGTTCTGGGCACCAACTCACTAACTGGTGCCACGTTTTCATTTTTCTTATTACTTTTTAAAGTTTTTATTTTATTCCCTTTTCATATCTTTAAGTATCATTAGCATGAATTTAATTTTGAAGGAGAGTTAGAGAAGCTTTAAGATTTTATTACAGGCATTCAACCCACCTAGATAGGTCCTCAACTGACACTGAAAAACAACAAGGTATAGAGTATAGTTCATAACTATTCCTTACAGTTCACAGTTTAAGAACAAACTTAACTTTATATACAAATAATAATTTTTAACTAATTGTATTTAGTTGTTGCTTTAGCAACAAACCTACAACATGGCTACCTTTAGACATTTTTTTGTGCGTGAAAATTTTACTTGTAAACTCTGTGGTTTTTGACAGTGTGAGCATGTAGCAGATACAGCTCAAAGCTCAGAAATAGATACGGTGGATTTTTCTTTTTAATCCAAATTCCCATGTGAAAACTGAATTTGTGTCCTTGTGTGACTTTTTTGAGCAAAAAGTTTACAACATCTGGATTCTAGAATCAGGCTTTAGAGCTGATAGAATTTGTTGTGTGGATAGGGTTATTCCACAGTATTTAGACTCCAAAACACAATCGTATTTATAACATGCCCCGATCTCTTTCCATAACCTTACTTATTCAGAATCATTCTATTCAAGTGGCATAGCTGTAGCTACAAAAATTCTCTTTTACAAATCTATCCAAATGAGGGTTAAAGAATGACAAAAGCACAGATTAAATTAATTCATCTTTGTGAAACCATCCATACAGATACTGTGGAATGACCCATAACAGTGTTGAAGAGACATATGCTGCAGTTAACTGATGGTCTCAGTTAGGGTGCGAACGTGTGAGACACACCTTTTTTGCACTTATGTACATAGTCCATGAGAGCGATCCTTGGAGCTTTTTTTTTTTTTGATATAAGAAGTCTGTGATAATAGTGGAAAAGTTAGTAAGAGAGAGTTATTTCTAAGGCTTTGAGAAGAAGGGTTTGTTTTTTTTTTGCTACAAGACTTAACTAAAACATGATGTTGCTTTGCTGTTGTGGAGGCTTTCTAGTTTGCTCGGGCTCGTCATAAGACAAGACTGGTTACAGGTTAACAGGTCAACTTGAGCTAACGGCACTAAACAAAAGTTAAGGTACTTCAGCTTTTAGCAAGATTGCTAGCAGAGATCGTTTGTTTTTAAATTAATCCTCACTGTAAACACACACACACACACACACACACACACACACACACAGGCAGCAGGTTTCTGGCTGAGGTCTTTTTTCAATGGTTGCAAGGAGTTGTAAATTGCAAGATGGATATTCCCATTCTGATCTACGTAGATTTCATCTTTCACAGAAAATGGTCGATTGAGATATATCGGTTACATCGATTAATATGTATTTAAGTGACAAATTGCTAACATTTGCCACTATTTCCCCTTCAAGATCCAGAAGCCGAAACCAAATTGGCAACTACTGAAAGATGTAATTGAACAGCATTTCATTCCCTTCAGCAAAGGAAAACATGCTTCTGGCAGAATTTTAGAAACGGCTGTTTTCTGACTTACCTTTACCAGATGAGACAGCGCTTCACTGTGCCACTTCAGCCTCCTACTCTTTTAACGAAACAGAAGAGAACTAGCCGAAATCTTGTGTACATCAGAGCTGTAAAAGAATGTTTCAATCAGATCACCTCTGCCAATTTCAGCTCCCACATCACCTACAGATCACCATTTATCTTTTTGTTGCCTCCAGGCGATGAGGCCTAGAAAAGGTCGAGGTTAGAAAGGTTTAAGGATAGATCACCATGAGGGCTTTGAGTCCTTCCCATCTTGAGGCCTGTTGTCCTTGCCCTGGAGAAGGAGCCCATCTTGGGATTGAGGGAGTTGTTATTAATATTGCTACCCATTTTGATAGTTCTCACTTACAGAGACAGGAAAATAAGCCAAAGCCAGAAAGCAATCCAAGCCTTACAGTTGTCCAATAGCTCAGGGCCAGTTGGTTAGAAATGTCCTTTTTTTCCCCCCCTTGAGCCCATAACCACATAGAGTCAGCCATACAGCTAACAGCCTGACCATCTGACCAGTATTTCCATTGATAGAAAATGTAAGCATTCACTCCTTCTGTAGTTAGGAACTCCAACTTTAACCTTATCACCAACATATTTCCCCAACTTAACCCATGTTCTTGTGTTGACATTTCCTTGTGAAACTATAAGCCACACGAATATATTTTCATAAGGTCAATAGAAATATAGTAAGATTTTAAGTCAGGCAGAATCACCTATAAAATAGTAAGAATGAACCTAGAAGCATCACAAAAGATAACCAGTTAATTGATGGCATGTGGTACATACTGACAGCCACTATGTCACACTCTTTGGAGCTTAAACACAGTGCTGTCTTTTAAGTAAGTAAAATTAGAGAATGAAAGGACCTCTATTATTAAGCCCAGGAAAGGATTTAGTTTGACTAATTCAGTTTCCAGCCCCTCCACTTGTTCTTTCCTGAAAGAGAACCACCCATCAATACTCCAAAGCAGGGTTATTCCAGAGGAATTTTATCTTTAAATAGAACCCATCCTCAATTATAGCATATCACTGTGAAATAAGTCACAGGTATATCATTATTACTTTAATTAAAAAAAAAAACCCTGTAACAAGACCTAAAAGTAACCCAACTTTAAGCAGTGCTCTTTTCTCCCCAAACACACAACCTACAACATTGATCTGTCACAGAACTGCATGATTCCAAAGCTTTATTCTGGTATACAGATGCTGTTTGTTAATGATGGAAACCAAATTATTTTCTTGCTGTGTCTTTTGTGTCTAGCAGTTGAGAGAATTACATGACCATTATATCATTGGACTCTGGGATTGCCCTTTTCAAAATAAGTTTCCTTTTATTATTGTTGTTGCTTTAATCATTAGAAAATGAACAATTTGTGACATGCCCCCAAATTACAATAATTTAAATAAGTTTTCTTTAAAAGATGCTCCAAAAATACTCTTTTAAAGGGCTAATTTTATGCATTTGTATAACAACAATCCAGTATAATGTAGAAAATGGAAGCACATATTTTGGGCAGAAAAATGCCAATTTAAAAATACTTATCAATAAGAAAATTATTAGCCCTGTGCAACACTTATAGATTTAAATAATGATCACTGTATTTAATAAATGTAAACTGTTCCCATAATGTTTTGCCTCCAAAATGCAATAGCTCATTCCCTCAACTGCTATCAATAGGGCAGATGCTTTGATTTTGGGGTGTTTTTTTTTCCAAGTTATAGTGCTGTACTGCTTGTTTGTGTTTAGAAGTGTGCATTATGCAATTCATTTTAGTATGCTATTTCTATGTTGTTTATTTTTTGTTCTTTCAATAAAATGTGTAAATTTCTTGGTTTTGTCTTTTTTTATGAATCCATATTCACACATTACGAGTTCACCTAAAAGCTATTTGTCTTCTAGTATATTAATCCTAATAGTAATTCTAAGATAAGATTTGATTTGGTTCAGTGCTATATTTCATACATAGAATAAATTTATTACTAAATATATACCTTCAGTATTTTGAATTATATAGCTAATACATCCATTGTATTAGATGTATTATTCCTATAATGTTGAAGTCATTAACACAAGAAAGACACACTTATATTTTAGCAAAAGAACACTAAAAATTTTGTGATAACGCTTACTGGTTTCTATTGTGCTTCAGAAATTCTGAGGCATATTCTAAGCTACATTATTATTATTAGTTTGTATTTTCCTATTATTCATTTCTATCCTGCATGTTGAGTGTAACATATGAAACCAGTGTCATTCATTTTATTCTTTTCAAGATGGGCATCAATGGTCTCATAACAACGGGATGCATGACTTTTTCCATTAAAATGTTTTATCTCACTTAAAATTGGTTATCTCCAACAAATGGCACAGGAATGAACGGATAATCGGTTTTGTTCTTTAAAGAAAGCAAAATGTAACTTGGTAATTCTTTATTCGGTCAGATTTGTAAACACTTAAAAACACTAATCAGGAACTTCTCCATATCGCTGCTGTTCAGTAGTCAGGCTGATAGAAAAGTGATGTGAAGAGACTTTGGATGAGAGGTTGTAACAGAGTAAAGTATTATTCACGTGTCTAGAACAGTAAAAAGGGCCAGGGAGGAGGTTGGGTCCTTGTCCAATATCAGCTGAATCATACAGAGCTACTAGCTGCCTTGCCCTTTGTGCCCTGCTTGACTATTTCTAAGTGTGGTTCCCACTGTGGCATCTCCTGATTAGCCAACTTTGAGCCCTTTGACGTGTTTGATGTGTTTCTGTGACTCTCATAATTCCAGCACTAAAACCAGTTCAGTATATAGACATTTACAAGAGGTCTTTAGCCTCTAAAGAATTCAGCTAATGTCCCTCTCTTTGAAGCTGCTGAATGATAGAAGGAAGAATTCAGGGCAGGCATTCTCCATGGTCATCAAAATGGAGTTTCTATTGGTCAGAAGAAAGTTGACTCAGGGGCAAAACCAGATGTCAACCAAGTTTACCTTGACACTTTTCAGTCTTTTCCCAGCATCCTTTTAAGCCCCTCCTTTTCTCATCCCCCATGGTGGCCTCTCGCCTTCTAGAAGCCCCATGGTAGCAGCTTATCAGGCCTGCTTCCCCAGATACATAATGGATTTTTTTCCTTCAGAACTTTCCTGGTGGGCATCTCAGGCTATGGAGAGCAGCTCATAGCTGCTAAGAGACAAATCACACTAAGGTGTTATAGACCAGAAGTGCTTAATGCACGGCCCCTCCTGGGAGTGTTTGTATTTAAAAAGTCATGACTCTCCAGTGTTCAAATATCAGATGGCCACATGCGTAGATGATGGAGAAATGCTTTAGTGAAGCAAAAATCTGGGCACTTGAATCACAGCATTTAACCAGCAGCCAAATTCCCATGGAGGGGTGGTACCGTCATTCACCACATCAAGAAGGCCGAAAAAGGAAGACTCCTGTCATTTCGTTATTGTCAGGAAAGTTCTGATACCATAATGAACCTAAAATACTGACTTGATACTGAGCATCCCCGAATTCCACAGACCTGAATCCACGCCATGGTCCACCTCTGTAGTAAAGAGCATAACAGAGTGATGGGCCTGACAAATGGTCACATTTCTGGAGTAGCCTCATGCCTGTGCTTGCTAATATCCAACATACTCTGACTTTTTACTTGACTCTTCCCTGTACTAGAAGTGCCCATTTAACTGAGCCCTCCCAGCTTTTCCTTTCTGTGCCTGGACTTAGACTTCTCCCTTCAGCAGGAGGACAGTGGGAGTCTGGGGAACAAAAGCCAAGGGCTCCACTGATAAGAAGGGCAGCCACCCAGACAGAAAGGTGAGGTTTGTGAGAGGAACAGAGATTTGATTCCTGTCCTTTCAAATAGATGCCCCATTCCAAAGTGGATGTAGCAATTGGTATGAGAAGGAAGTTCTGGTCAGCCCAGCATTTTCGTGTTTTGCACGTAAACAGAGTGCAGTGCAAAGGCAGGCAGGACACCTGGGGCAAAACAGATAGATGCAAGAAAAATCAGAGATTTTCCTGATGAGAGAGAGGGAGGTTTCACCCCATAAGTGATTCAGTGCACAGCATGCATGTCTGAGTGCAAAGAGAGAAGTTGGTGAAAAATCATAGAGTAACTGGATGAATGGCAGCAAGCAGTAGCGACAGCACCTGTTAAAGCAGACACAGCCTGTTCGTGAACTGGACCTGAGGATGCAGTCTCTGCAGTCAGCATGCTCCTAGAGACATTATGGCTACAGAAAATGATGGTTAACTCTGAAGATCAACGCAGCTCTCAAGAAGAGGGCGGGGAATACTAAGGTCAGGACTGAGACTTTGCCCTTAGCCTTCGTGCCCTGAAGAGTCGGACAATTCTTTGTTGAGGAAATTGGAAGTTAAGAATCATATCTGTGTTATATATATATATATATATATATATATATATATATATATATATATAGTAAGTGGTTATTGATGTGCCTTTGTTAACTATTTAATAAATGTGTATGTAGTTCATTCACAGTGTTTTGATTCTTCTCAATTTCTGTTTACAAAGTTCCAGGTGCCGAAATCCATTTATGGGTTGTTATACTAGGAAAGCCTGAACTCACATGAATCAATGGTAACTGTTGGGGGCTTCCAGCAGGGGTTGCCAATAAATGAGGCATTTGAGCTAACCGGCACACCGCAGTTTGGCTGGTGTACAGGACCTCACTGAATATCAAGCAAGTGTTTATCATAAACTCAGCACCAGCCAATGGCAGAGACCACTGTAATAAGCAACTCCTCTTCTCCTGATGGAAATCATCAGAGATAGTCTAGTTCCTGAAGACACTACTCTCCACATCCTGGAGAAATGTCCCTGTGGTAAAAATTAAAATATATAAATCCAGGGCTTCCCTGGTGGCGCAGTGGTTGAGAGTCCGCCTGCCGATGCAGGGGACGCAGGTTCGTGACCCGGTCCGGGAGGATCCCACATGCCGCGGAGCGGCTGGGCCCGTGAGCCATGGCCGCTGAGCCTGCGCGTCCAGAGCCTGTGCTCCGCAACGGGAGAGGCCACAACAGTGAGAGGCCCGCGTACCGCAAAACAAAACAAAACAAAACAAAAATCCAGATATTCATAGGGGGCTTAGGGAAAGGCCAGTCCAAGAATAACCTATGAGTAGTAACACACTAAGAAAGCCCTTAACTAGTATTTTTCAATTATTATTGTGTCCACATGCAGTGCTATGACACTAGACCCTTCTCCCTTCCAACCCACCCTATATGTTACTGCTGGAGTCATTTTTCTAAGGTTGAACATTACGTCATTTCCCTGACTGAAATTCTCCCATAGCTCCTCCCCCTGCCTGTGGAATAACACGGACCTGCTCACATAGCACACTTGTGCTCTGGCCTTATGCTCACCTTCTCGTTTCATCTCTCCCCTGCCTTCTGTAACCTGTACACTCCAGACAAACCAAACTTCTGTTGGGGAAATTGAAAAAGTGAGATCTTCCAATGCCCAAATCCTCTCCACAAAGGTAGTCATGAAAGAAAACATTTTTATTATTGAATGAACATTAAAGTGGAATGGGATGAGCATCAGAGGCACCCCACTAAGTGATTGCAGAGACAGAAAGGAATCTCACCCCCCTCCTGTAATCAAACAGATACAACCCATTCCATACTTGTTTTCGGGGTAAACAATAACTAGTCCTCAACTAAGAGGACTTGACGGCACCTGTGGTCATTCAGAGTTCATCCTAACTTTCTCATCCACTGGGGAGGCCACCTGTGTTGACTTTATCTGTAGGAGAAACAAACTTATCATATCTTTATCAAAGATAGTCTTGCAAATTGGAGCAAGGTGCCCAGGGAAGTTAGGCTCCTAAACTCCCACAGCAACTGAAAGATGGGGCTCTATCCCCCTTGATGTTTGCATTTCAAAGAGATGGCTCCCAGATCCTTGAGGAAACATCCCGGAGTTGTGAGACTATCGACAGGGTTGATTTAGCCATTATTGAGATTTACATTCATTTGTAAGGGACAGGGAAAGAAATTTGGAAAGAAATGGGAGACATCTCCTCACTTATTTTCAACAAGGAGAATTAAGCATCTCAGTTTTAATCTGAATTTGCCCTTACACCACTCACCGTTTCCCACATGCACCCCATCGGTTCCCATATCTTTGTGCTATTTTTCTCTCTATTTGGAACATCTTCCCCTCTTCTTCCTCCTCTTCTTTGCCCTCATCATTCAAGGTATATATCAACTATCACCTCTTCCTTGGAGTCTCCTCTGACCTTACTAGATACCACTGAGATGCAGCTGCTACAGATAGTTCCCAACTTTCGATTTTTTGATCTTACAATGCCAGTCAGCCACGTGGTCACGAGGGTGACCATCCAAAACACAACCATTCTGGACCCATAAGACTGTTCTGGTTTTCACCTTTAGCACAATATTAAAGAAATTACATGAGATATTCCACACTTTATTATAAAATAAGCTTTGTGTTAGATGACTTGGCCCAACTGCAGGCTAATATAAGCGTTCTGAACACGTTTACCGTAGACTAGGCTAAGCTTCAATGTTTGGTGGGTTTGGTGTATTAAGTGCATTTTCGACTTATGATATCTTCACCTTCAAATGGGTTTATGGGGGTGTAACTCCATCGTAAGTTAAGGAAGATCTGTATTTATTTAGTTCTTACCAAGTAATCTCAAATCTCAGCAGCCACCTCCCCTACAGAGCTTCTAACATTATCTATATTCCTCCTACATTAAACGGGGCCTCTCAAGGGCAATAACCCTTGTTGACCTTGCTATCATTTTTTTTTTTTTTTCTGTACGCGGGCCTCTCACTGTTGCGGCCTCTCCCGTTGCGGAGCACAGGCTGCAGACGCGCAGGCTCAGCGGCCATGGCTCACGGGCCCAGCCGCTCTGCGGCACGTGGGATCTTCCCGGACCGGGGCACGAACCCATGTCCCCTGCATCGGCAGGCGGACTCCCAACCACTGCGCCACCAGGGAAGCCCGACCTTGCTATCATTTATGATGTCTTGTACAGTGGCCACACAGTAAATGAACAGTATATTTTTGGAAAAATAATCGACTAAGAAATCGGGGCATTTTTATTATAAAGAAGAAAACCCCGTTCAAATAAAAGGGATTTATGCAGTGATGCAGGGAAATTTCACAAATTCCAGTTGCAGGAAGAACAACTGGGACTCATGTTACCAGGAAGTTATCAGGTAGCTTGTTTCTCCTCTCTTTGTCTCTCTGCCTCTGTTTCTCTGTGTCTATCTGTCTGTCTGTCTCTTTTCAGTCTCCTGCTTCTCTCTGCAAACCAGCTTCCTCTGCTTACTTATCAGCACTTGGGTGATTCATCAGGGTTCCTCTCAGAATGGCAGTCTTATCCCAAGAGTCTCTATCAATGATGGCCTGCACCAGAAGGGAGGTTTGTAAAACATATATTACTGGGACCCATTCAAGAGTCTCTGAATCAGTAGCTAGGGGATGAAGTATGAGAATTTGAATTTCTAACAAGTTCTCAAATGATTCTGATAATCTGGGGATGCAATTTGAGAATGATGGATCTATTGGACCTTCAAGCTTGGTTCCCCACCAATCTGACTAAGTCATGGGGCCCCAATGCCTGATTCTCATGAGAGATCATTTGAATGATGAGTCAAATGTTTATCCCTATAACATGCAGTTGTGGACAAAGTGTGAAGTCTCATGGCATATACAAAAGGTTGCCCTTTTGAGGCTGTGGAATGGGAAACTTTTCAAAGAAGGTGGATCTCTGGTATAGTCATTCCCATAAGAATTTCCACACTGAACTGGATTCTTGGTCTCTGCAGCTCAATTCTCCATAGCCAATAGAGCCAATAAGAACATAATGACCATCTATTGGGCATCTCCAGCCAGTCATCTCACAGTAAATCAAATCTTTACATCCAGCCCTAAAATCATAATCTTCCCTCTTAAATATGCTGCTCCTCCACCCAATGGTCCAAGCGAGAAACCTGGGAATCACTTTTGACTCCTCCTCCCCCACCCTCTATCTTTAATCTAGCAAGTCCCATCAGTTCTATCTCCTAGTTATTTTCTCTATCCCTACTATACCTGGTTGATAGCTTGCCTCCGGTGCTGTTTTCCTCCAATCTGTTCTTCACGTGACTGTCAGAATGATCTATCTAAAACACCTTCCCAACCTTAGCTCCTGAGACAGCTGTGTTGGACCTGGGGCAGCTAAAGTCTGGTCCTGTCATCTCCAGCAGCATGCAGCTGCAAGTATACCTACCTCAGAATGCCACACAGATCTCATCATGCTATGTATACCATGATGGAATATGAAGAAAGATTGGAAAGGTCTGATCTAAAACACAAGTTTCACTATATAACTCCTCTGCTTAAAACCCTTGAATGACTCTCCATAGCTCTCAGGATAAAGCATAAACACACCTTACAACAGCCTACAACATCTGGCATGACCAGTCCCTGTCTAGCTCTCCAGTCTCATCCCTTGCCACTGCCTACATTGGACTTGCCACTTCAACAGCAGGTAAATGCTTGGAGTTTCCAGCACATCCCCTACTGTTCTATGCCTGCAAACCATTGCTCATCACTTCCTTTCTGCCTGAATGTGCACCCCACCCCTTTTTTGCCTGGCTAGCATCCTTTGAGACTCTGTTTAAGTACCATATCGCCCAAGAAAACTTCCACGTCTGTTTCCCACCTCCACTAGTGTACCCCTCTTTGAAACTCTCATAATACCTTGAGCATACAATTATCACTGGATTCACCACACTGCATTAGAATATTGTCTGCTTCTCCCACTAGCTTGTGAGTTTCTTGAGGACACAGTCTGTGTCTTACCCATTGCTATATTTCCAGCACCTAACTTAGGGATTTTAAAAGCATAATCATACAACTCAACAACAAAAAACCAAATAACTCAATTCAAAAATGGTCAAAGGAAGGACTTGAACAGATATTTCTCCAAAGAAGATATACAAATGGCCAATAAACACATGAAAAGATGCTCCACATCATCTTAGAGAAATGCAAATCAAAACTATAATGAGCTGCCACGTCATACTCACTAAGATAGCTATAATTTTTAAAATGGAAAATAACTAGTGTTGCTGAGGATGTAGAGAAATTGGAACCCTTCTGCTTTGCTGGTAGCCATGTGAAATGGTATAGCCATTTTGGAAAACAGTTCATCAGTTTCTCAAAAATTTAAACATAGAATTACCATATGAATTAGCAGTATATACCACACCTGGGTATATACCCAAAAGACTTGAAAGCAGGGACTCAGATACTTGTACACCAGTGTTCCTAGCAGCATTATTCACAATAGCTAAAAGGTGAAAATAATCCAATTATCCATCAACAGATGAATGGATAAATAAAATGTGGTACATATGTACAATGGAATACATTCAGCCATTAAAAGGAATGAAATTCTGACACATGCTACAACATGTATGAACCTTGAGAACATTATGCTAAGTGAAATAAGCCAGACACAAAAGGCAAACATTGGATGATTCCACTTACATTAGGTCTTAGATTAGGAAAATGTATAGAGACAAAAGGTAAAATAGGGGTTACCAGGGGGTAGGGGGAGCGGGGAATGGCGAGTTATTGTTTAGTGGGTAAAGGATTTCTATTAGGGATGATGGAAAATTTCTGGATCTGGATGGTGGTGATGATTGCACAACACTGTGAATGTAGTGCACTGAACTGTACACTTAAAGTTTTAAAATTTTACGCTATAAACATATGTAACCACACTTTTTAAAAAGTAGTATCCTATGTTGAATGAAAGATCATAGAATGGCCCTTTGTCCTCTCTGATAGCTTTAGAGTTGAGATTTATCACTGATCGCTTAGGAGCATGTCATACAATTAAACTTTTTATTTTTTTCAATTAACCTTTTTTGTGTGTGATACTTCTCCTATGTGGAATAAAAAGAAACTGCTCAGACTTGGATTCTGTTGCAAAGACCTTATAGACTAAGAGAGGAGAAAATAGAGTCAAGTCTCGTTTTGCAGCAAGTAATGAAAATTTAGTCAAATCATTATAGCAGCTATGAAAATACTCTACAAAATGGGTATAAGGAATTTCCCTATTTCTCCAATTTAAATTTAATCTTCTCTGAGTCCCCACCTGATGGACTGGTAAAGAATTAAAAACTCCCCCACCACTGCCCCCTACCCCAGATGCTCATTCAAGGACCTTGAGTGTTTTGCAGAGCCATAAACATTCAGAGAGAGGTATTCTGGTCTTATGTCCACACTAGTCGCCACAAATATGCTCTTTATCCAAGCTTTCATGTTTCTTTAAAAGTAAATGACTTGACTGAAAGCAGGGACTCAGATATTTGTACACCCATGTACATAGCAGTACTATTCACAATAGCCAAAATGTGGAAGCAACACATGTCCATCAATGGATGAATGGATAAATAAAATGTGGCATATACATACAATGGAATATAATTCAACCTTAGAAAGGAAGGAAATACTGATACATGCAACAACATGGATGAATTTTGAGGCCATTATGCTAAGTGAAATAAGCTAGTCACAAAAGGACAAATACTACTTATATGAGGTACCTAGAGAGATCGAAAATAGAATGGTGACTGCCAGGGACTGGGGAGTTATTGTTTAATGGGTACAGAGTTTCAGGTTTGAAAGATGAAAAAAGTTCTGGAAGTGAATGCTGGTGATGGTTTCACGATAACATGAACGAACTTAAATGCCACTGAACTGTACACTTAAAAATGGTTAAGATAGTAAATTTTTTCCAGCTTTATTGAGATATAGTTGTTGTATAACTTGTGTAAGTTTAAAGTGTACTATGTGATGATTTGATACACATATATATAGCTAGGTGTTTACCAAAATAAGGTTAATTAACACATCCTTCACCGCACATAATTGCCGTTTTGTTGTTGTTGTCATGGTGAGAACATGAAAGCTCTACTATCATAGCAACTTTCAAGCATACAATATAGTATTAACTACAGTCACTATGTTGTACTTTATGATCCCAGAACTTATTCTTCTTATAACCGGAAGTTTGTACCCTTTGACCAACATCTCCCCATTTTCCCCACCCCTCAGCCCCTGGCAACCACCATTCTACTCTCTGCTTCTATGAGTTCAATGTACTCAGATTCCATATATATGTGAGATCATACAGTGTCTTCTTCTGTCTAGCTTATTTCACTTAGCATAATGCCCTCGAGGTCCATCCATGTTGTTGCAAATGGCAGGATTTCCTTCTTTTTTATGGCTGAATAATATTTCATTATATATGTATACATATATGTGTATATATATATATATCACCTTTTCTTTATTCATCTTAAGATGGCAAATTTTATGTTATGTATATTTTTCCACAATTAAAAAAAAAGCACATGAATCCACTGCTACTTCTATTCTAAGCTTGGACATAAGAATCCCACTTGCAAGACTGGGAGCCACAGTTCTTAGGATCTGCCTCCCTCATTGTACCACCCAGTCATTTCCTTCCGAGGTTCTGCCATATCCCCCAGAGCACTGAGAGGGTACAGAGTGCACAACAAAATAGCAATAGCTTCCTAATTGAATACCCTTCCTCCTGTTTGGTCTTCTAGGTCTCCCAGGAAGTTTTCCAAACCTTCCTCCCATTTTGCCTTCTCTGTCTTTTGCATCTCCAAGCCTTCACCTCTATTCTTTCTCCCTTTAGGACTATCCAGAATAGTTCTTTACACAAGGCAATGCTTAAAAACAAGCAGCATCAACAAACAGGATGGGAGTTGGCTTCTCACGTGTGGCTTAAAAGCAGATCAGAAGAGCCACTATGGAGAACAGTATGGAGGTTCCTTAAAAAACTAAAAATAGAACTACCATACGACCCAGCAATCACACTACTGGGCATATACCCTGAGAAAACCATAATTCAAAAAGAGTCATGTATCACAATGTTCATTGCAGCTCTATTTACAATAGCCAGGACATGGAAGCAGCCTAAATTTCTGTCGACAGGTGAATGGATAAAGAAGATGTGGCATATATATACAATGGAATATTACTCAGCCATAAAAAGGAATGAAACTGAGTTATTTGTAGTGAGGTGGATGGACCTAGAGACTGTCACACAGAGTGAAATAAGTCAGAAAGAGAAAAACAAATACCGTATGCTAACACATATATATGGAATCTAAAAAAAAAATGGTCATGAAGAACCTAGGGGCAAGATGGGAATAAAGATGCAGACCTACTAGAGAATGGACTTGAGAATACGGAGAGGGGGAAGGGTAAGCTGGGACAAAGTGAGAGTGGCATGGACATATACACTACCAAAAGTAAAATAGACAGCTAGTGGGAAGCAGCCGCATAGCACAGGGAGATCAGCTCGATGCGTTGTGACCACCTAGAGGGTGGGATAGGGAGGGTGGGAGGGAGGGAGATGCAAGAGGGAAGAGATATGGGGATATATGTATGTATATGTATAGCTGATTCACTTTGTTATACAGCAGAAACTAAAGCAATTGTACTCCATTGTAAAGCAATTATACTTCAATAAAGATGTTTTTTTTTAAAAAAAAAAAAGCAGATCAGACAAGGAAGAATAAATATGGAAGGGAAAAATACCAATAGCCCTGAGAAAAAACCACAAGCTACTATCAGTAAATGATTCTTAGCATAAGTATAATGGGGGCAGGGGTGCATTACGAGGATATGGGTGTCTATTTGTCAGAGTTCTTCTGATTATAAACGATTGAATTCAAAATAAACTGGTTTAAAAAAGGAGGGCATGTATTAGGTCATATAGTTGAAAGGTCCATGGATGGTTTAGTTTCAGGCACAGCTGTATGCTGGTGCTCAAGCTCTGTGTTTATCACTGGAAGGTCCACACTTAGATCTCACTAGATTAGCAATCCAGAAGAAGAGAGTGCATTGTTCCCAATAGTTCCACTGTAATTCCAAGGGCTGGTTCACTGGCCTAGTTTTGGGCACATGATTATACCAGCTTAGATCACATGCCCATTCTTGAAGCCAGGTTAGAGTTTATGCACCTACTCTTTGAACCAGGGAATGGGACAGGGAATGGGACATCTCTGCTCAAACCTGTGGATTGAAAGAGAGAGAGCTGGTTCCTTAGAGGGAAAACAGGATGAACTAAATAAAACCTCCCATTTGGAAATGGAAAAAAATTGATACAATATACAAAGATTACTTAAACAATATCATATCCATTTATGTACCATATACATGAATAGTAAGAGCTCCTTGACTTCGCAATAGAGTGAGTTCTTGTTCAAACCAGCTGGATATCTCAGATTCTGTTCTCTGAGAGTATCTCCCTTGTCCATTTTCCTACTTGGCTACTCCTGAAAGGGGCATTGGGAAGGTTTATCCTTCTGGGGACTGTACCATTTCAGCAACTCACTTCCTGTAGATGTGAGTTCAGTGACTTGGGGATTGCCTTAGGGGTTGAAAAATCATAGGCCTTTGGGTATTTTGTTTGTTTGTTTTTTGTTTGTTTGTTTTGGCCAGGCTTTGCTTTTGTCTGGCAATGTACTTCCTTAAAATTAGTAGATATATCACTTAGTATTAAATTTAGTTTCCTATAAGATAACAACCCAAAGAATAGTGTCCTACTCAAGATTAAAGTTTCTTTCCTTCATAAGTCTGGAGGTAAATCATCCAGAGCTGGTATGAAGTACACAACTTCCTTTTGGCTCTCTGTTCCACTATCCCTAGGGTATGGTTGTCATCTTCATGGCCCAAGATGGCTGAGAGAACTCCAGCTATCATATCCACATTCCAGGCAGTAGGATGGGGAAATGTGAAGAAGGGAAAGCCTCCTCCCTTCTAAGCAGATTTCTCAGAAGGCCCACAAAACACTATTGCCTATGTCTCATTAACGAGAACTTAAATGCATGGCCTTGTCTAAGTAAGAGAGGTAGGGAAATGTTGTCTAGTTTTTCATTCCAAATGGCAATATGCCCAGATAAGAACCGGGAATCTGTTACTAAAGAAGGAGAAAATAGATGTTGGGGTAGGCAATTAAAATTCTACCTTCTACCACAATAGATTTGATTTAAATTCTCTTCCATGGGGTGGTAGTCAAAGGAAGAGTTGTCGTCAACTCACGTCCTTGAATCTTCACACTAGCCTAGAAATTTCTGTCTTAAGTTTAGCAACAGGCCCTAGGACTCTGCCGAGGTCCCCTAGTCCCTCAATTACCTTAGGGTAGCAGAGGCACAGCTAATCTTCCCCTTTATTTTAAGAGGCATCTGAGGTATTGGCTCTCCTTTTGATAAAAGTAGGTGCTTGGGGGATACCAGGGGGATCTGAATTTTTCCAGGCCCTATTATTATGCTCCACTGTGTTTTCTTTTCTTTTTTTTTTTTAAAGTATCTCTTTTTTATCTACTCATCTCTGCACTTGGATTTCCCTAGGCCTAAAATAACCTTGGTTGATGAGACATCATTCATATCTGGGTCATTGTCAACAGAGTTTTCCCTTTGGTCTGGCAGAGGATTTTTTAACAGAACCTGCCTGAGAAAGGCCTAGACCACTAATTGTATCCTCTGCTGTGCCTGCCATTCTTTGCCACTGATTGTGCCAGCTTCAGTTTTGAGATACAGGAGCCTGTGGTTTTTACAATCCTGTAAGGCCCAAATTATGGGACAATCAGTCAATTTAAACTACAGTCTATAGGCAGAAAGTACTTATCTTAGAAATACTGTATCTCTTTTTATATCTACTTGCAGACCTCCTCAGGTCTAGTTTGAGTTA
This sequence comes from Lagenorhynchus albirostris, assembly GCF_949774975.1. NCBI lineage: Eukaryota > Metazoa > Chordata > Mammalia > Artiodactyla > Delphinidae > Lagenorhynchus > Lagenorhynchus albirostris. The sequence continues at coordinate 18,207,909 of NC_083116.1, forward strand.
ATTCCTCTCCTGTAGAACTTTGGTGAAAGCAACAGAAGGTAAGTAGTAAATGCCAACATCTTGATTTTTTTCCCTCTAATTTCTCCTAACACTACAGCCATCCCTCTTTGCACCTCTACTTCATTCTCGTTTGTTCAGAAAAACTTTCTTTGTTTCTCTGAGCTTTCTGCTGGTCCTAGCAATGCTTGGGTTAACATATCTTCAGTTTAATCAAAAGCACCAAGACTCACCAGAATCCCTGAGTTTCAAATTCCCTAGGGAGAGAATTTTACTGATTCAATTTGGTCAGTTGTCCACCCCTCATCAAATGAGCTACGATCAGGGGCCAAGTATCATGTACTATGAATATGGCAGACAGAACTCTCCCTTGCTGTTTTGTACTATTATTTCCAAGGAAGAGATTTGGTTGTCTGAGCAGACAACTGAAAAGGTGCCTACTACAGAAATAATCATAAATAACTGTGCTATAACATATATACCACAAGAAAGTTGAGAATTAGATGTCATAGCAGTGCAAAGGAAGAAGACATTTCTTACAGTGAAGAAGCTTCATGGAAGTGATGATGCAGGCCGATTGGAATGATTCATCTGTAAGCCAAGATAGGCCAAGGATTACCAGCAAAGAGCAGAAGCTAGAGGGGACAAAGAAGAATTATCCCCTAGAGGTTTTGGAGAAAGCATGGCCCTGATGATACCTTGATTTTATACTTCCAGCTTCCAGAACTGTGAGAGAATAAATTTCTGTTGTGTTAAGCTACCCAGTTTGTGGTACCTTGTTACAGCAGCCCTAGGAAACTAATATATACTCTAAAGTGACAGATGCCATGTGCCCCAAAGCCTGACCTTAACTCTGAAGGAAACCTTCATCAATGAGTCCACCATTACAAACAATGACTTCAAGTGGGGAGATCCTTGATGCTACCCACTCCACCCCTCTGGCCTCTCATTCCCTTTAAGGATCTTTTCTTTGTAATTTATTTCTTAGCACAAAATTATATATCATTTAGTCTTTCTAATATGACAAAAAAGACCCTATAAAAAACTAAATTACTTTTGGTAATAATGGTTTATTGTGTAATTGGTTTCGATGTACTCCTCAGATTTGAGTATACAGAAACTATTATATTTCTTTATTTTCTTTAAATCAAATTTATTTCAACTCCACATCTCTGCACTTCCAGAATTGCAAAAAATTAAATTCCAGTCACTTCCTGGAGCTCTCTTCCCTCTTGAGGATCAGGAGATTTGCATTGCAAGTGTCAAACAGGAAGAGTATCTCTAATCCTCAGGCCATCATGTTTTTTAGTCCAAGTCTGCATGGTACTGGAAAAGCAAGCAGTTACACTTCTCCCATGCCTAGGTGAAAGCCACAGTACCTAGAGTCTAGTTAGCCTCCTAAGGTTGACCACAGATACATCACCCGCAGGGGTTCTGCCAGGAAGGGGCCCCAGATCCTTACTACTTCCAAACTAGCAGCCGTCAGTTCTTCCCAAGGCTTGGAGAAATCACAGTCCTTCTGCCTACTCTAAAGTCAACTACTTCCTTCCTCTCCTTTGAGCACAATCCTTACAATAGGCTCAGGATTCCAGGTAAACAAAAGCTAGGAAGACAGACTTTAGGCCCTGAACCCCAACCCACTCTCTCCCCAGGAAAGAGAGAACAAAGGACCTGGAGTCCTCTTTAGAATACAGGAAAGGGAAAATAGGGGGAAAAGAAACACAGCACCTCAACAAGTTATTTTGCCTCACTTAAGAAACAGGATAAAATAATACTAAGAGCTTTTGTCTTTTTGAGCATTTACTATGTGCCAGCCATTGTTCTAAGTGTTAACATGTACAAACTTGTTGCAGCCTCACAATTCAGTCTGGCAGGTACCGTTATTATACCAGTTTTCCAGATGGAGAAATTAAGGTACAGAGAATTGATGGCACTTACATAAGATCACATAGCTATCTATTGGCAGCCTAGTCTTCAAACACAGGCAGTTTGGCTCCTGAGTCTGCACCCCACCTTTAGGCTCTACTGCTTCTCAATGGAACTTATCATCTTATCCACAAAGGTATTTTAGATCCCAGTAATCCCTAGACTTGGATGATTATCAGCTTTCATTCAGAACCTTAGAGACTCCTTCTTCTTCTCTACCTCCTCTACATCTATAGGACCTGTAAGACCAGGTTTCTCAATAAGCCACAAAAGGACTGATAGTCTTCACATCTATTCTATAGATGTTAGCCCTTGTTACCAGTACATTTTAATATAGGACACTATTATAAGGCAGTGTTTCAAGCCAAACAGTCTTAGATAAAGTTATCCTTAATTATGTGCAAATCTCTTGTTCAACATATCATGGCTGGAGCTAACTCTATTCCTAGGGTTAGCTGCTCTCAATGTATATGGCATAGGCTCTTGCAACTTTATGCAGGAAGAATCCTGGGGCTGATTTCTTTCAGAAAGTGGCTGGGGGAGTGCTAGTCACTAGGACTATCAAAGACTACAGCCCAGGATCATGCTAAATAATGAACACTTAATAGCTTTGGCTGGGAGGACATGATTGCATGGACATTTAGGACATGCAACCTAAATGTCCATTGACAGAGGAATGGATAAAGAAGATGTGGTACATATATACAATGGACTATTACTCAGACATAAAAAAGAATGAAATAATGCCATTTGCAGCAATGTGGACCTAGAGATTGTCATACTGAGTGAAGTAAGTCAGACAGAGAAAGACAAATATCATATGATATCACTTATATGTGGAATCTAAAAAAAATGATACAAATGAACCTATTTACAAAACAGAAATAGAGTCATGGATGTAGAAAACAAACTTATGGTTACCTGGGGATGGGGCAGGGAGGGATATATTGGGAGACTGGGACTGACATATGTACACTACTATATATAAAATAGATAACTAATAGGGACTTACTGTATAGCACAGGGACCTCTTCTCAATACTCTGTAATGACCTATATGGGAAAAGAATCTAAAAAAGAGTGGATATATGTAAAACTAATTCACTTTGCTGTACATCTGAAACTAACACAACATTGTGAATCAACTATACTCCAATAAATTTTTTTTAAAAATAGCTTTGGCTGGAGCTTAGGAAGTGTTCTAGTATCAGGTCAGGCTACATAGCGGGTCAGGCCCTCCCTTCCACACATCTTACAGTGGTAAGATGCTGTCTTTTTCAGAAAGAACTCCCAACTTAATAATATGTTCTGTTGGTGAACAAATGCCTCCTTGCCACTATTTCTCCTTCAAATGATGATTATGGCCTCAAGTAAGAGTTCTTATAACCATTAAATCAATAATTAAAAATACTAAAGACGAATATAAAAGATGTCTCTGAATATACCCTGGTACCAGCCAGAAGGATTCTAGGTTAGGAAGGCAGAACTTTTGCCTGAAGATATGAAGACATGATGAGACATGATCAACACATTCATAGCTTTTCCGGTGAATGAGTGTGATGTACCCAAATGGGCTCCTCAGAGCTGTTAGGTGCAGGACTTGAGTAAGCAAGAAACATAAGCTGAGATTATATCATATATATATTATAATATATATTATATTTATATTAAATTTTAATACTTATTTATTATATTTATATTATCAATATCATTAATATACATATGATATATAATATAATACATTGTATCATGATATATATTATATATTATAATACATTGTATTATATTATATATAACTATATATAATATCTTTTATTCTGCTTTCTTATCATTGCTCAATGATAACAGTGACATGTTAGATCTGGAATCAGAATCAAAGACAGGACAAGGTCAGGGAAGCCGATATAATGAATGTTAAACTCATGAAATGGAGCCTAAGGAAAAAACTTGCTATGTTCATTAGACAAGGAATCCAGGCAAAAAACGTAATCACAAGTGGTTAGTCCATGATCCCATCCCTTTGCTGTTCTTTAAGATAGGAATTATAGAGATTTAAAGTATATTTAGTGATACTTTTCATCTTCCTGCTTGGAACCTTTATTAAGATCGGATCATAAAGCTCATCAGGTCAGTAGAAGATTTTTCAAGACATGCGTCAGTGAAACTCCTCCTACATGTGATTATGTAAACTATAATTGTTGTCAGGGTGAATCAGTCTGCAAATGCCTGGGCTGGACAATCAGTCCTTCCTCTTTCTATTCTTCATATTTACCATGCTAACTCTTCTTTTGTTGCTTTCATCCCTGCTAGCCTCTCCCCAACTTTTCACTTTTTTATCTTTCAAAATCTGAATCATATATTGCCTTCAGGACTCAGGTTATTGCCCAGCGATAATCATGACATGCTAAATCTGGAGATAACCTTAGAGCTCTCCAAAGCTCACTCACTTGTTTTATGAATGAGAAAACTGAATCCCAGAGAAGAGACGTGACCTACCTGCTTGTCTGGAAACCTAGGTCACCTGATTTCCAACTTGGTATACTTCTTACCCCTGCACACCAGTTCCAGTTGGGTTGGTCATATCCCTTTGACCACCTTCATTTAGAAACATCTGAAAAATAGATAAGGAGTCAGAGACGAAAAAATCAGCTTTATTGTTGCTAAGGCTTGATTGGAGAATGTGGCCTGGATCTGTGGCCACAAATGGGATTCTAATGGCTGTCACTTTGCCCCTCTCCCACATCAAACTGGACTGACTTGCTACCAAGACAAAGAACAAAGAAGCCTAGTCTCAGTGCATTTACCACATTGCTCATGCCATTTGCAGCCACGTGGACCTAGAGATTGTCACACTGGGGGAAGGCAGGTCTGAACTAACCAAATTCAATCGTTTTTCCTAATTTCACCAAACATGTAAGTCATTCCTCTTGGATAGAAACAGTGAGTGAGAGGTAGGAAAAAAGAGCATAAGCTCTATTCAATATTGATGAAGGGGTGAAAGTCCCTCTTTTTATAGACCAAGTTTGGAAGGAAGACACAAGGAAGAAAAATTCTCCCTCTAACAATCTTCTATTCCCAAAGAGTCTGTAAGTGACTCAAATCTGGGGCTATGTTTTGTCAAGACACTGTAAATAAACAACTGCTATTTATAACTGCCCAACATCTTATTCCCCCTCTTTAAGTAACAAAATCCTGATTTTCCTCTGGGAAACCCCAACTCCTCTTAACTCAATCAATAGAGTTGTAGCAGAGTTCAAACCCCTACCCCATACCCCACCCAGTTCCAGAGGGGGATATATGACCCAGGACAGACCAAACAGGCACTGTATCAGATTTAGAGATGGAGAGGTGACACAAGTCGTGACAAAATGAGCCACACGTGGGACTTCGATAGAATTATTAGGAAATAAATGTCACTCTGTTTCTGCTGGGTTTGTTAAGCCTGGAGGTGCAGATAACCATCTTTGTCATCATGTGGAAAGAGTCTGCCTGATAATGATGTAAGCATAAGGAAAGGCAGAGCTGAGATGTGGGCAATGCAAGATGGAGAAACATGGGGAACACCTGGATGATATCATTGAGCCCCCAAACCCAGTTTTTCTTTAAGCCAGATTGACTCCAAGAATTTTTTTAACTGTGTGAACAAATGAAAAAACTTTCTCCACATAATTTTTTAAACACCTAGAGTAGGACTTCTATCATAAACAAAAGACTACTGATGAAAATACCTTCTTTACTGACAACTCTAGAGCCATTCCTCTCACTTCTGTGGTTTTCTGATCCACACTGTTTTTGCCTATCTCAAAATCCACTAACTCAGCATTGGAATGACACAAATCATTCCTTTCTTTTTACTCCCATGCTGATTATTTTCAAGGCATGCATTGTCCCCTTCCCAGTTAGCCTGTAAATATTCAGATACCAGAAGTAATGTTTTATTCTTCTTTTTTACTTTTCTTTTTTTCTCTTTATTTCCAAATTTATTGAGACATATTTGACATATGTAAGTTTAAGGTGTATGATTTGATGATTTGATATATGTATATGTTGCAAAATGATTACCATAAAAAGGTTAGCTAACGTTTTCATCTCTGTTTCTATGAATTCACTTTCTTTTAGATTCCACATATAAGTGAGACCATACAGTATTTGTCTAGACAAAATGGAAAGGCAACCTATGGAATCGGAGAAAGTATTTGCAAGTCTATATGTAAAATAGAGAGAAACTAGGATTTACTATATAGCACAGTAAGCTATATTCAATATCTTGTAATAACCTATAATGTAAGATAATTTTTTTAATGAGTATAAAGTTTCAGTTTTGGAAGATGAAAAACTTCTGGAGATTGGTTGCACAACAGTGTGAATGTACTTAACGCTACCGCATTGTACACATAACAGTGGTTAAGATAGTACGTTTTATGTTATGTGTATTTGATCACAATTAAGAAAAAAGAGATTAATATTTTTAGAGCTGTAAATGACTGATGTACACGGAAGAACTATGACCATGTAAGAAATACTGAAGAAGGGTTAGAGAAAAAATAAACTGCAGGATGATCAAACAATATTAATGAAAATGGAGAATATAAACAGACCAATCACAAGCACTGAAATTGAGACTGTGATTAAAAATCTTCCAACAAACAAAAGCCCAGGACCAGATGGCTTCACAGGCGAATTCTATCAAACATTTAGAGAAGAGCTAACACCTATCCTTCTCAAACTCTTCCAAAATATAGCAGAGGGAGGAACACTCCCAAATTCATTCTGTGAGACCACCATCACCCCGAAACCAAAACCAGACAAAGATGTTACGAAGAAAGAAAACTACAGGCCAATATCACTGATGAACATAGATGCAGAAGTCCTCAACAAAATACTACCAAACAGAATCCAACAGCACATTAAAAGGATCATACACTATGATGAAGTGGGGTTTATCCCACGAATGCAAGGATTCTTCAATATACACAAATCAATCAAGGTGATACACCATATTAACAAATTGAAGGATAAAAACAATATGATCATCTCAATAGATGCAGAAAAAGCTTCTGACAAAATTCACATGCATTTATGATAAAAACCCTGAAGAAAGTAGGCATAGAGGGAACTTACCTCAACATAATAAAGGCCATATATGACAAACCCACAGCCAACATCATTCTCCATGGTGAAAAACTGAAACCACTGCCTCTGAAATCAGGAACAAGAGAAAGATGTCCACTCTCACCGCTATTATTCAACATAGTTTTGGAAGTTTTAGCCACAGCAATCAGAGAAGAACAAGAAATAAAAGGAATCCAAATCGGAAAAGAAGAAGTAAAGCTGTCACTGTTTGCAGATGACATGCTACTATACATAGAGAACCCTAAAGATGCTACCAGAAAACTACTAGAGCTAATCAATGAATCTGGTAAAGTAGCAGGATACAAAATTAATGCACAGAAATCTCTTGCATTCCTATACACTAATGATGAAAAATCTGAAAGAGAAATTAAGGAAACACTCCCATTTACCATTGCAAAAAAAAAGAATAAAATACCTAGGAATAAACCTACCTAAGGAGACAAAAAAACTGTATGCAGAAAACTATAAGACACTGATGAAAGAAATTAAAGATGTTACAAACAGATGGAGTGATATACCATGTTCCTGGATTGGAAGAATCAACATTGTGAAAATGACTAATCTACCCAAAGCAATCTACAGATTCTATGCAAACCTTATCAAACTACCAATGGCATTTTTCACAGAACTAGAACAAAAAATTTCACAATTTGTATGGAAACACAAAAGTCCCCCAATAGCCAAAGCAATCTTGAGAAAGAAAAACGGAGCTGGAGGAATCAGGCTCCCAGACTTCAGACTAAACTACAAAGCCACAGTAATTAAGACAGTATGGCACTGAAACAAAAAAAGAAATATATATCAATGGAACAGGATAGACAGCCCAGAGATAAACTCACACATGTATGGTCACCTTATTTTTGATAAAGGAGGCAAGAATATACAATGGAGAAAAGACAGCCTCTTCAATAAGTGGTGCTGGGAAAGCTGGACAGCTACATGTAAAAGAATGAAATTAGAACACTTCCTAACACCATACATAAAAATAAACTCAAAATAGCTTAAAGACCTAAATGTAAGGCCAGACACTATCAAACTCTTAGAGGAAAACATAGGAGAACACTCTATGACATAAATCACAGCAAGATCCTTTTTGACCCACGTCTTAGAGAAATGGAAGTAAAAACAAAAATAAACAAATGGGACCTAATGAGACTTAAAAGCTTTTGCACAGCAAAGGAAACCATAAACAAGCCAAAAAGACAGCTCTTAGAATGGAAGAAAATATTTGCAAATGAAGCAATTGACTAAGGATTAATCTCAAAAATCTACAAGCAGCTCATGCAGCTCAATATCAAAAAAACAAACAATCCAATCCAAAAATGGGCAGAAGACCTAAATAGACATTTCTCCAAAGAAGATATATAGGTTGCTAAGAAACACATGAAACGATGCTCAACATCACTAATCATTAGAGAAATGCAAATCAAAACTACACTGAGGTATCACCTCACACCACTCAGAATGGCCATAATCAAAATATCTATAAACAATAAATGCTGGAGAGGGTGTGGAGAAAAGGGAACCCTCTTGCACTGTTGGTGGGAATGTAAATTGATACAGCCACTAAGTAGAACAGTAAGGAGGTTCCTTAAAAAACTAAAAATAGAGCTACCATACGACACAGCAATCCCACTACTGGGCATATACCTTGATAAATCCATAATTCAAAAAGGGTTATGTACCACAATGTTCATTGTAGCTCTATTTACCATAGTCAGGACATGGAAGCAACCTAAGTGTCCATCGACAGATGAATGGATAAAGATGTGGCACACATATACAGTGGAATACTACTCAGCCATAAAAAGAAATGAAATTGAGTTATTTGTAGTGAGGTGGATGTACCTAGAGTCTGTCATACAGAGTGAAGTAAGGCAGAAAGAGAAAAATAAATACCATACGCTAACACATATATGTGGAATCTAAAGAAAAAAAAAGCAAATGGTTATGAAGAACCTAGGGGCAGAACAGGAATAAAGACGCAGGTGTAGAGAATGGACTTGAGGACACTGGGATGGGGAAGGGTAAGCTGGGACGAAGTGAGAGAGTGGCATGGACTTATATATACTACCAAATGTAAAATAGATAGCTAGTGGGAAGCAGCCCCATAGCACAGGGAGATCAGCCTGGTGCTTTGTGATCACCTAGAGGGGTGGGATAGGGAGGGTGGAAGGGAGACGCAAGGAGGAGATATGGGGATATATGTATACATACAGCTGATTCACTTTGTGGTACAGCAGAAACTAAGACACCATTGTAAAGCAATTATACTCCAGTAAAGATGTTAAAAGAAAAAATAAACTATACCTACATATAATAGTCAATAAAAGAAAAAAAAACAAGAAAGAAAAACAGAATGTCTGGCATATTTCTAAATGGTTTCTTTTTCCTCTCCCCTTGCCAGAAGAACAAGGGAATTGCTGACCTGACACAAACAGACTGCCAGATATTTGTTCAGGGAAGATAGTTTTATTTGGGATCAGCAGAGACTTGCAATTCAGAAGTCTGCGACCATAGCAAGCTAAGTCCTGCATGGCAAGGGAAGGAGAACTCTTTTACAGAGAGGAAAAGGAAGTTGGGAGGGTTATAATAAACAAAGAGTCCATGTGTTTTCATTGGCTGAGTCTTTGCCAGGAAAGAATAGGAGTCTTTCTTCTTCCTGTTGGGCTCTGCTATCTTCACAGGGCACAGGAGCTCCCCCTTCTGGTCCCCTAACTCTATTTAATTGAGGTTTTTGTTTATTAATTTTTTATAGAATTTTTCTCCAACATTTACTGTGAGAACCTGGTTGAGTTCCTGGATGTAAAACTCACAAAAGCACGGGGTCCTCTCTATGACTGGGCCCCCTTGGAGTTTTTAATTTTCGGTCTTGTCTACACTGAACCTCGAGCAATTTGTCAATTACAGTTTGGGTTTTCCTACCTTGGCACCGCCGCGGCAGTTTTCACTTGTGAGTCAGCTCTAGTGAGCCATGACTCCCTGTATTTGCCTGTCTGCCTCTCCAGTCATGGGGGCAGCGGTTTGTCCTGTGTCCTCGCCTCTCTATTACGTATCTAAGAAAAGTTGTTGATTTTTCAGTCTGTTCAGCTTTTTACCTGTTGTTAGGATGTAGTGGTGACTTTCAAGTTCCTTACTTGGGAAACCAGAAACCAAGTTTAGCACTGATTTATTTGCTTTTAATGTTGAGTTGTAAGAATTTTTTATATATTCTAGATACAAGTCTTATCAGATATATAATTTGCAAATATTTTCTCCCATTGTGTGGGTTAACTTTTACTTCATTAATAGCATCATTTGAAGCAGAAATGTTTTTAATTAATGAATTCCAGTTTCACTATTTCTTTCTGTTGACATTGTACTTTTGGTGTTTTCTCTAAGAATCTATTGCCTAACCCATGGTCACAAAGATTTATCCCTATGTTTTCATTGAAGAGTTTTATAGTTTTAGCTCATACATTTAGGTCATTGATCTCTCCTTTTACTCTTTGTGCCTTTGAATTTAATGTGTGTGTTTTTTAGAGAGCATATAGTGGATCATTTTCTAAAAATCCATTCTGCTAATATCTACCTTTTCTTTGGAGTGCTTAATCTATTTACATTTAATATAATTACTGATAAGGTGGGACTGTGTGTCTGCCACTTTGCTATTTGTTTTCTATATTTTGTTTGTTTCTCTCTTCCTCCACTGCTGAATTTTCAAGGCTATATACATATGCAAGCAAGTTTAGAATTACTATATATTTCTGGTGAATTTAGCCTTTATTCTGTGGTGACCATCTCTAGCCTTAATAATGCTTTTTGTCTTAGTCTTTTTTATCTTTTAGTAATATTGCTATCCTAGTTTTCTTTTTTAAATAAATAAATAAATACATTTATTTATTTATTTAGGCTGCTTTGGGTCTTCGTTGCTGTGCACGGGCTTTCTCTAGTTGTGGCAAGCAGGGGCTACTCTTTGTTGCGGTGCACGGGCTTCTCACTGCGGTGGCTTCTCTTGTTGCAGAGCATGGGCTCTAGGCCTGTAGGCTTCAGTATTTGTGGTGCTCAGGCTCAGTAGTCGTGGCTCACGGGCTCTAGAGCGCAGGCTCAGTAGTTGTGGTGCACGGGCTTAGTTGCTCTGCGGCATGTGGGATCTTCCTGGACCAGGGCTCAAACCCACGTCCCCTGCATTGGCAGGCAGATTCTTAACCACTGCACCACCAGGGAAGCCCCTATCCTAGCTTTCTTTATTCTACTCTTTTGCCTCGTACATCTTTTTCCCCCTCTGGTATATCTTTTGATAATTTATTATTTCAACCCTTCTTAGAAATGTTTATTTAATGAGATTATATATATTTGGATTTGTCTCTACCATCTTACTGTTTCATTTCTATTCAAACTTCTTTTTCTATTCTTCTAATTCTTTCTCTCTCTCTCTCTTTCTCTCTTATGATTGTTATGGTAAAATTATTGTATTTTATTCTTTTTCACATTCCACTCCCTTTTCCTGTAACAGTTTGAATTTATATATCAAGTACTATTTTTTTTCTTTTTTTCTTTTTTTTTTTTCTTTTTTTTTGGCCATGCTGCACGGCATGCGGGATCTTAGCTCCCTGGCAAGGGATCGAACCCGTTCTTCCTGCAGTGGAAGTGTGGAGTCTTAACCACTGGACGGTCAGGAAAGTCCCTCAAGTAATATTCTTTAAGTCGTTATCAGTACAGTTTTCTTTCATAACACAGCCTAAAGTTGAAAATAATACCTTAATCTCCCTCCTCCACAAAAAACATGGATGTTAGTACATTTTAACTCCAAGCAATGCTCCTCCCATGCCTGCCAACAACAGGCCGTTTGGTCCAATATTTTGTTTTGTCCTTTTTTTTAGACCAATAAATTAGACATGATTAATATTTTATACATAAAATGTTTACTTATATTGACATACATGCTTACTGTCTAATCTGTTCAACATTCCTTCCTTTTACAGAAACAAAAACAATAAAATGCACACACTTTAGTATGTAGTTCAATGAGTTTTGACAAATATGTACACACATTTTTGGAGATGCAGCCAGGCAGCACATCCGCCACCCTACCCCCTGCCACTGGCTGTAGGGAGCACAGTCAGTAGACAGCAGGCCATGTGGAGGAGAGCTGGGAACTCTGGTAATCTGGAAAGTACATACTCCCTTCTCAATGGAGAAGGTGCTACTTTAGTCAGTTGTTGCCATTAGGGCCCAGTGTTGTCAGTTCTTTGGATTTTTCATGAGATGCTGGAAATACAGAAATTATGAAAAATATTCTTACTTGTCTTTTTTTTTTTTTTTTTTTTTTTTTGGCAGTACACGGGCCTCTCACTGTTGTGGCCTCTCCTGTTGTGGAGCACAGGCTCCGGACGCGCAGGCTCAGCAGCCATGGCTCACGGGCCCAGCCGCTCTGCGGCATGTGGGATCTTCCCGGACCGGGGCACGAACCCGCATCCCCTGCATCGGCAGACGGACTCCCAACCACTGCACCACCAGGGAAGCCCATGACTTGTAATTCTTGGCAATGGATTCAGATGCCTTAAAACACTGGGCAGGCCAACACAAAATATTTCTACAGACATTATCTTCCCCTTCAAATCACTATTTTTCTACTTTTGCCATAGATAATGGTAGTCTGTGTATTAGATTGAGGTTGGGTTCCCTCAACTTCAGTGGAAGCGCCCCCTGTGGAATAAGAATGTGTGACTCTCAACCTCTTTCCATGGAAAACAAAACTACCTGTGGAAGAAGAGTGAAAAGAGGGACAACAAAAGTAACTGAGATGGCCACAGAAACTCTCAA